>NW_026300275.1:0-648 GCF_001194135.2 Octopus bimaculoides
AATAAATAAATAAATAAATATATATATATATATATATGTATATATATATAATGTGTGGTTATTCTCTAAACTAAGTGACATTTGAGTTTTAATTTTATTGAATATAGTTAGATGCTCAGATCCTAATTAAATGATATGGTAAAGGGTTTCAATCAAAGGAAAGGCTATCTAGAAGGTGTTGGTATCAATAGTGGTTTAAAAACATACTATGAAGATTATATTAATCTTAAGTTAGTAGCTAATGTTTAGTGAAAGTATATATGTGAAGGGATGAAAGAACAATGTGGAAGTTATGGCTTGAAGTTGGATCTGGTGCAACCAACTGTATGACAGAAAATTTTAAAAAATACAAAGAAGTCCTTAATAACTTTAAATAAAAGCAAGAAGAAAACAGAAATCATAGAAGAATCAATAATTGAATTATGTTTTAGAATAGTTGCCTTTAAGTATAGGCAAATAAGTCTTGAAGCAAAAAGCAAAAGTTCCTTGAGTTTAATGGGTAGGAAAGAAAGGAAATGCCTTTCATATAGGGCACCTGTTCATTAGAAAATAAGAACCAGTGACAAATCTATAAATAAGAAAATAGTTGGTAGGGGAGGGTCATTAAGATCTGGAGCAGAGGAAAGAGAAAGAGGGAGCAAGAAAGAT
>NW_026300276.1:0-506 GCF_001194135.2 Octopus bimaculoides
GTAGGTGGGTAGATTGTATGCATATCACGGATGAATAGATAGTTTAAGCAGTGGATATTGGGAAACAAATTTTCAGAGTGAAGTTTCTGAAAGAAATGAAACCAATTTAAACAAAGCCAGATTCCTTTGCTGTTCTGATGTAAAAAAAAAAATATAGAAACATACAGAAACATAGAAATATGACCTTTTCTATGTGACTCATCCATTATGGGGCTTCTAATAACGATTTTCTATCTCTCTTTTGCTCGCCCACCTCCAGATGTGTCGCTGCAAGTCTCGTTATTTTTGCTAGACTTTTTTTAACTGATAGATTATGAATGCTTAGCACTGCCTAAACTGGTAACAATTACGTAAGCAAATCATTAGTATTCGTTGCTAATAACAACATGCAAAAACTTCGATAATATTATATATATATATATAACATACATATATGCAGATACATACATACATACTTACAGACATATATATTTGTAGATGGATATATATATGTATGTATATATATA
>NW_026300277.1:0-398 GCF_001194135.2 Octopus bimaculoides
AATATTGAAGACTTTTCCGTTTTCCCAGAGCATTAAACTAGTACACTTTGCTATATATATATATATATACACTAGTGGATATATGTCAATTAGTGTGTTGATATGTTGAGTAAAACACTGGCACAGTTTGGGCTACCTGGTGCCATCCACAATTGTGGTATATTTCCATTGGATCTACTTCAGGAATTCCACAATGTTAGTTGGATAATAATAATCAATTAAAAAAACAGAAGATGGATTTGCTATTAGTCTTTATTAGTCTAATAAAGACTAATACCAAATCCAGCTTTTACTTCCTTAACCCTTTCGTGACCAACCTGGCTGAAACCAGCTCTGGCTCTGGCTATGAATGTCTTGTTTACATAAGTTTTGAATTAAAATCTCCCACCAAACCTTAG
>NW_026300278.1:0-373 GCF_001194135.2 Octopus bimaculoides
TGCATATATATATATATATAAACATATGTATATATGTATATATATAAAGATAGATAGATAAATAGATAGTTATATATATGTATTATATATATATGTGTGTGTGTGTGTGTTTGCGTGTGCGTATATGTTATTCGCGCATACAAACGCACACGCGTACACTTGCACCTATACAATAAAATAAATTGTACTTCAAATATATCTGATTTTAGAATATATATTGTAGAACTTTATCAAGATGTATCGCTTATCAACTTATGTAAAATTCACACATATACATTCCACATTGATATAACCCCCTTTACGTATGTATAGTTATACATACACATATAAATACATGCATACATTACAAATACTCACGCGCACATGCACACAC
>NW_026300279.1:0-209 GCF_001194135.2 Octopus bimaculoides
ACATACATATGTACATACACACATATACATACATGTATGCATACATATGTACATGCATACATATGTACATACATATCTGTATGCATACATATGTACATACATACATGTCATCATGGTATTATCCACCAAAGAAACATGATGTCATAGCTAGAACACTGTAAGAAGAGAAACTGTGTACAGTTGTGGAAATCAGCTGCCTAGCAGATGTT
>NW_026300280.1:0-428 GCF_001194135.2 Octopus bimaculoides
GTCTGTCTGTCTGCCAGTATATGTATGTATGTATGTATGCATGCATGTGTATATATGTATGTGTATGTATGCATGTGTATGTATCTATATGTATATATATGTGTGTGCGAATACATGTATATCTAGATATGTGTGTATGTGTGCACGTTCTTGGCTGTATGTGCTTCTGTGCATGTGTTTGTGGGTGCATGTGGATGTGTGCATCAATATATATACATACATATACACCCAAATATACAATCGTACAAACAGGAAAAAAAGAACTTATATGGATTTCAGATAGAGGGAATAGCAAAATAATAGTTTATGCTTTAGTTCATTCATTCAATCGCATTCCCATTGCAGATAATACTATTATTGCTTGCTTGCTGCCTGCTACATTAGAGACAAAGTTTTCTGGTGCATTACCAAATGCAGTTACACTATTG
>NW_026300281.1:0-661 GCF_001194135.2 Octopus bimaculoides
TCGGATCAACTGGAACCCTCGTCGTCGTAACCGACGGAGTGCCACGAAATATGCATGCATAATACATACATATATATACATCCAAAGATGGAGCCTTGTATCTTTGTTGGAAACCGGCTCCCTCCTCAGTGGAAGATTTATAATAATTAAAAAATAGAAGAGACACATACATGCATTTCATGGGAAAATGCGAGCGAGAGAAATAATATTCTTAAGATTATAAACCTGGAAAATTACAGGACAACTTATTACACGTGGAAAAGTTCAGGACAACTTATTACCCCTGGTAAAGTGCAGAACAATAAAGATTTTACTTAAAATATTTCAGCTAAGGATAAAATTTCAAATAAAATATTTAGATTTAGAAAATTTAGCTTTTATTAACACTAATGTTGCGACAAAGCTATAAAATGACACAGGAGCACTTGGACTCTAACTGCATTGCATCCTATAGCAGAGACAGTGTAACCCAATGAGGTTCATGACACAATTATCCATTCATTTGTCCTTTTAATTTCTTATTAGTGCTCTGTGCTTCATCTACGCTTTCTCTTGGTACTTAAGTATAATGTGTTCTAACACCGGGTTGTTAGTATCGCTACGTCTAATCGAAATAATAATAATAATCCTTTCTGCTATAGGCACAAGGCCTGAAATTTTG
>NW_026300282.1:0-239 GCF_001194135.2 Octopus bimaculoides
ATGTTAGTAGACAGTAATGTTGAATCAAATAACAAAAATAGTAAACATCCTACAACTAAAAGAACTACTAATCATGATAATAATATTGTACTGGGAAATAATAGTAATCATAGCACACCCCATACCCACCCACGCAATAAATTTAAGAGAAAAAATAAAAATTCTATCTGGTTAGGGTTAGGGTTAGGGTTAGTAAAATCTTCTCTTGTCATAAAATCAGAATTTCTTACTCTACCCTT
>NW_026300283.1:0-556 GCF_001194135.2 Octopus bimaculoides
CAGCATCTCCGCGGCCCCTTTGGTTCGCACCCTCCACTCATTGGTGATGATTGCCATCACCCAACCAAACACAGTGACCGAATCGGTCCTAATTTCGATGGTGCGCAGCCCCCACTTCAAGGCCAGGTTCACCCTCTTCAGCACGGCATCCAACTCCACCACATTGATATGGTTGCAGTCATCCATCTTCCTGAGCCATGCTGCATCTTCCACCACGGTGCCTCCCATTTCTAAGACAATCCCTATAACGATGCTACTGGCGTCACACCAAACAATCCCATTCTTTGATTTGGGAACATACCAACTGCCCCTCACTGGATCCTCTGCATCATGTCGGTCGTTTTCTCCCCCACTCTGTCATTCCACTTTGCTCCTTCAGCTCGTCTCTTGATGAAGCTACATGCTGTCCGGAGCCATCCTGCAACCGGGTAGTATCCCACCAGCTTCCCACACACCGAGAACAGTTCCCGTCTACTCACGCTGGTGCCCAGTTCGGGGATCTTGTTCCCTCACCGAAACACCAACGCGCCGGCCTTGTCTCTCTGTAGCCTGAGGC
>NW_026300283.1:1445-2162 GCF_001194135.2 Octopus bimaculoides
TCCAGTGCCACTCCACTGTCCACCTCTGGCCATCGAAGGCAGCACGAAAATCCTAGTCTTCAATGGTGTGCGCGGCATAGTTTTCTTTGCGGTTCTCACCAAAGCATGGTGTCGCCATACACGGTTTCCCCGCGAACCCGAAAGTCACACCGGCCTTGTTAACAGTGACACCTCCTAAACGGGTGAGTGCATCCGCCCCATCACCACGTCAATCTCATCCACCAAGTGGCCAACTACAATTGCTTGCAGCGTCAGCTTTGTTCCCTGCACCTCAATCTGCATGTCTGTAATGCCTTCACAGCGTACCTCTCTTCTGTCGACTGCCCTTACCCTGCTTCCTCCACTCCACGTCTCTACCACTCCCGGAGTGATCAGACTCGTTGTACAGCCTGTGTCCACGAGGGCTTGCGACATCTTCCCCTCCACCAGCACGTCAACAACGGGTAGCAACAAACGTGCCTCTATTGATCCAAAGGGATGACCACTGGTGCAGTAGTCTCCCTTAGATCGTTTCCCTTCAGACATTCGCTGGCTATATGTCCCGTTTCTCGACAACGGTAGCAAATGACCTCAGGCTTGGGTAACTTGCAGTCTCGCACCATGTGCTGGCCCTGACACCGGAAACACTGTCCTTTGAACGGTCGCACACGTTCCTTGTTCGACACCTCTACTCCTTGATCGGCCACCTTTTGCTGTTGCAGTTGCTGCCAACGGCGT
>NW_026300284.1:0-482 GCF_001194135.2 Octopus bimaculoides
ACACACACACACACACACACACATATATATATATACATATATATATATGCTGATGTGCCTAGATTCTATTGTATCCTATACATACATGCATACATACATGCATACATACACACATACATGCATATATACATATAAACATATATGCACAAACGCGTGTATATAGGTATACACGTATCTATATAGGCATATATGAATGGATGTATATATAAGGATAAATAGATATATGTGTGTATCTATCTCTAACATTATATTATTTTATAAACACATGCGTATGTGTGTATGTATGCGAGTATATGTGTGCGTGTATGTGTGTGACTTATATGCATGTATATACCTATTGTGTATTTTACGTATATACACACATATATATATCCGTGTGTTTGTGTCTGTGCATGTACGCATGTATTTATGTGTATGTAAGTGTTTGTATATCTATGTGCTTGTTCATCTCTCTATATCTATATGTATGCATATTTATATAT
>NW_026300285.1:0-428 GCF_001194135.2 Octopus bimaculoides
TGTTAAATTTAGTATTGAACCGTGAATATCTTTTTACATTTAAACAAAATGTTGGTGTTTATACAAAATATACAAACAGAAATAGAATATGACTTGAACACACACATCCTTTTTTGTAACTATTTATAATATACACGTATTAACTTGTTTAAACAACATTTACCATCCATATAGTCATTCTTTTTGTAACACTTGTTAGATTTTAGATGATATTAATGCTAAAAGAGACAGAGTCTTCTGAGTGTTTCACCCTTTGTTTATAATTCTGACTTGATTGTTGCATTCCAATTAGACTACTGCCACAACTGTTGTCTTCCTTTGCCAGGTTTAACTCCTTATTTCCTTCAATTTGGATGTCCTGGCAATTCTTTATCCCCATTTGTTTTACTCTTTCATACTCCTCCCATATCTCTACCATCTCCTCTCTT
>NW_026300286.1:0-1221 GCF_001194135.2 Octopus bimaculoides
AGGGGCCGAAACCGGACGTGGTTCCTCTTTAGCCACTGGATCCTATAAAGGAGCTGTCGAGGTAGCGATCCACGAAACATGGTTGGAATTCTTCATCTGCTGGCTGTTTTCCTTCCATCAGTTCTTGCATTCTCCTACTGTTTCAATCACCATCATCATTCAATCATCAATCAATCCGTCATCAATCAATCAATCACCATCAATCATCAACCGCCATCAATCATCATTAATCACCATCAATCACCATCATTCACCATCAATCACCATCAATCATCAATCATCAATCATCCATCATCCATCATCCACCATCCATTCACCATCATCATCCATCCATCATCACCATCCATCCATCCATCATCACCCATCTATCACCATCCATTCATCATCTATCAATCATCTATCAATCATCAATCACCATCAATCATCATCAATCACCACCAATCACCATCAATCACCATCAATCACCATCAATCACCAACAATCACCATCAATCACCATCAATCACCGTCAGTCACCATTAATCACCATCAATCACCGTCAGTCACCATTAATCACCATCAATCACCATCAATCACCGTCAGTCACCATTAATCACCATCAATCACCGTCAGTCACCATTAATCACCCCCAATCACCATCAACCACCATCAATCACAATCAGTCAACAGCCATCAATCATCAATCATCCATCATCCATCATCATCTATCCATCATGATCATCATCCATCATGATCATCATCCATCCATCATCCATCATCATCCATCCATTCATCATCCATCCATCCATCATCATCCATCCATTCATCAACCATCCATTCATCCATCCATCATCATCTATCAATCATCAATCACCATCAATCACCATCAATCACCAACAATCATCGTCAATCACCATCACTCATCATCAATCATCAATCATCAATCATCAATCATCAATCATCATCATCCATCATCATCATCCATCATCATCCATCCATCATCATCCATCCTACATCATCATCCATCCATCATCATCATCCATCCTTCATCATCCATCCATCATCATCCATTAATCATCAATCCATCCATCATCATCCATCCATCATCATCATCCATTCATCATCATCCATTAATCATCAATCCATCCATCATCATCCATCCTCATCATCCATCCATCATTATCATCCATTCATCATCATCCATCATCATCATCACCACCACCACCACCACCACCACCACCAC
>NW_026300287.1:0-573 GCF_001194135.2 Octopus bimaculoides
ACACGGCACACCATTATCCACATATCCACATACGATTTTCAATAGCGTCACCACACCTACCATTACACGAGTAGCTACATATTGTTTTACTCAGTTTAAACAGCACAATCCATCACGCACATACCTACACGCACGGAAGCACATAATACCTGAACACAGACAATATATACGCACACAAACAACACGCATAAACACAGGGAACTCGCATAGACACAGATAATTTTGCCGACAAACATACACTACATACATACACACTATTTCGTCACAGACACATGCATACACACACGTTAACCACGCACATGCACACATACACACACACACGTTAGCCATACACATAGACACACATCAGCCAAAGACATACACGTTAGCCCCACACACATTCACACGTATATGGATACTCACACATATGCACACGTACACACACACACACACTCGTCCGCACATACGTACAAACTCGCACCCATTCACACATGCACACTCCCACACACCATTCTCAAATACACACACAGGCTTGCTCACCTTAGTTCCATGTGGTCACCGTTACCCTTATTATTATAATTATTAGTATCTCTC
>NW_026300288.1:0-310 GCF_001194135.2 Octopus bimaculoides
CCACAATCTTATGATCATGATGCTGACACCCTAACCACTAAGCCACATGCGTCCACTAATCGCAAATCTTAATGAAATACTTTCATTATATCCCTGCTTGAAATATGGTGCCATTGGGTGTGGCAACATGCCCAATACAACAACCACCAAACGCCACCGATTACTTTGACTCATCTCGCGGGGAAAGTACAGCAGGAGTCAGAATTTCAATGCTCATCCATTGTGCATAACTAAAAGTACATAGACACCAAAAACAAAAAGCAAGAGTGGCTATGTGGTAAGTAGCTTGCTTACCAACCACATGGTTCTG
>NW_026300289.1:0-430 GCF_001194135.2 Octopus bimaculoides
CAGCTTAATAGTCATGCCTGCTACGACTTAAATGCTTATAGACAATATATACGTTGGTAACAAAACAAAAAAAAAATTATTCGAACCCTACCGTAACCTCTACTAAATATTTTCATATTCTTTCATATTCTAGGCACAAGAACAGAAATTATTGGTGGGAGGTGGGGCAGACGATTAGATCGACCCCAGTACGCAACTGGTACTTAATTTTTCGGCCCCGAAAGGATGAAAAGCAAAGTCGACCTCGGCGGAATTTGACCTCAGAACGTAAAGACAAACGAAATTACCGCTAAGCATTTCTTTCGCCCGACGTGCTAGCGTTTCTGCCAGTTCGCCGCCTTTATTATTTTCGTATTCTACACATGAACGAGTAGTTCAGCCCGTTTATGTGAGTCTAACGTGTTTGCATGTAATTGTGTGTGTGTTTGCG
>NW_026300290.1:0-419 GCF_001194135.2 Octopus bimaculoides
CCCAGCGTTGGAGGGATTTCAGTTCTTTATCACAATCCTCTTTCTATATATATATATATGTGCTTGCATGTATGTACGTATGTATGTATGTATGTATGTATGTATGTATGTATGTATGCATGTATTCATATATATATATATTTGTATCGCGAGTAGGGCCTCACAGAAGCAAAGTGTCCGATGCCGGTGGTACGAGAAAAGCTCCTTTCAAGTGTTGGGCCGCAGGTAGGAAATGACGAATTACCGAGACTGGTATTATGTCGTGCCCAAATTATCTAATCCATGCAGCATGGACAACGTACATTATACATACATACATACATACTTACATACAAACATACATACATACATACATATATATGTATATATATATAATAATAATAATAATAATATTAATAATAATAATAATAATAATAATA
>NW_026300291.1:0-579 GCF_001194135.2 Octopus bimaculoides
TACGTCTCTTTATATGGTATTATATTTATCACATGCCTCTAATTTGTCTCATTCTACATTGTTATATAACGTGGCATGTGACAAATAATTTAATTACTCTCATCCTTCACTTATTAGCAGGGCTTCAATTACTCGCAGGGAGAAACAAAACCCTGTATCATCTGCTTAGAGTCATTTACTTAGAGTCATTACTGTCTCATGACTTGAGAAACGATCGCTCTGAAAATCTTCTGAAATATAACGTAAATTTCTAACAGACCAATAATTTACAATTGCATCTAAGCCAAATTCAAGTAGTTTCTGAAGATGCTGATTCAGTAACTCTACTTTACTACTGGAAATTGTAGACGTATATTGCAGTCCTATTTAATAACATCAAAAGTAATTTTATTTCTGCATATTCAAATTTAATTCAACAGAATTTGACTTTCATCTAAATTGTTGTCGAACACAGAAATACAGAGGAACAGGCCATGGTGAAAATAAAGTGGCACGTTTGTTTCTAGCATAATTCATGTACAGAGATGACAAATAAATTCTAGTTTAGAAGGCTACGATGGTTTTTCAGTATATATATAT
>NW_026300292.1:0-276 GCF_001194135.2 Octopus bimaculoides
TATAATTTAAATAATCAGAAATGGAGAAAACCTAAGATGAACAAACAAACAAATTGGACCACATCGGTAGATTACGTTTTAATACAAAATATGACAGAACATTTCTTACGGCCGTTTCCGCTTCCGATATTAGTCGGTGCTTGCCAAAGAATTTCGAAAATAATATTCGTCATCTTCGTAGCACATTCGATCCAGTACATGAAGCTTCATCAGAGTGAATACAAATGTGTAAAATAAAACAAAACGAAGGGAAGTGGAAATAGGAAAGAGCAGGGC
>NW_026300293.1:0-609 GCF_001194135.2 Octopus bimaculoides
GATAGATAGATAGATAGATAGATAGATAGATATGTATGTATGTATGTATACATAAATATATATTACTAAATGCGTTATTTGGACCCTCCTCCACATGTTCATAAATATGACATGTGACATTTACAAAGCAGACAGTATCAAAAATGGACAAATACACAATATCACTGTGTCTCTGGACATTGCCCAGAGCAGACCTTAATGTCAGGAGAAAATAAGGTCAACAGTGATAAGAGAGAGGGGGGGAGATGGAGAGAGGGGATGGAAAGAAGGGGATGGAGAGAGAGAAGGAATGTGTGGGAGAGGGGTGTTGGTAGTGGAGAAGATTAAAATGGAAGCTGGGAGATGACACATCATTTAGCACTATGATATGACACTGAGGCCTCAGTGGACAAGGAATGGTAAAGATGGCAAGGTGAGAGTGGAAGGGAGGGGGTTGCTGCTGTTGATTGAAGACACTGTAATGTTGGGAATGGTGGTGTTTGTGGTGGTAGCATGGTGGTGGTGGTGGTGGTGGTAGTAATAGTGGTGGCACTGGAAGCCCTGGCTGTGATCATAGTCATTGGAGTGGAAGAATCATAGTAGTAGTAGTAGTAGTAGTAGTAGTGGTGA
>NW_026300294.1:0-399 GCF_001194135.2 Octopus bimaculoides
ACGCCAGAAAAGGTCACAGAAAACGAGAAAGCAACCATACTCTAGGATATTCCAATACACACACACAGATAGAGAAATTAAGGCAAATAGACCAGATATAGTTGTCAAAGATTATGAAGAAAAAAATGCTTTCTAATTGATGTATCAATACCAGGAGATGACAACGTTTCCCTAAAAGAAATGGAAAAACTTTCAAAATACAAAGACCTGGAAATAGAGGTAACTCGATTGTGGAATCTAAAAACAGAAACAATTCCTAACATAGTAGGTGCCTTAGGTATAATAAAAAAATATTCAAATAAATACATAACACAAACACCAGGACTTACAAATATATATAACACTACTTGGCACTGCACACGTCCTACGCAAAACACTTTCAATACAGTAACCATAAGA
>NW_026300295.1:0-209 GCF_001194135.2 Octopus bimaculoides
ATATATATACATATATCCATACACACACATACGTAAATACACATGTATGTATGTATTTTAACGGTGATAATTTATCAAATTAACTGCGTTCCACGTAATGAAGTATTGAGCACTTTAATGTGTATGCGGAGCAAAACCCTTGTTTATATCAACAGATATACAATGTCTATCTATCTATTTATCTAGCTAGCTACCTAGATAGATAGATA
>NW_026300296.1:0-299 GCF_001194135.2 Octopus bimaculoides
CACAACCCACACAAACACCCACAGATACACACAAACTCATGCATGCATATTTGTTTATGTGTGTGTGAATATATATGTATGTGTGTGTGTGTGTGTATAAGTATGTACACACACATACATGCACACACAGACACAGACACACACGCATATATATATAGATACATAGATACATACATATAAATGTACATATATATGTGTATGTGTGTTTAGATATATATGTATGTATGTGTATATATATATGTGTGTGAGAGAGAGTGTGTGTGTGAGAGTGTGTGTGTATGTATATATCTATATATATA
>NW_026300297.1:0-241 GCF_001194135.2 Octopus bimaculoides
CACACACACACACACACACACACATATATATATATATATGCATGTGTGTATGGGCATATATAAATATATAGATAAATACCCAAAAGCACACATGCATATACATCCATGTATATAGATGTATATGCCTGTATACATAATTATATATACACACACGCACTTATATATGTGTGTGTGTGCATGAGTGTATGTTAGATTTCTATAAGTTAAACGTTGTTTCGTACTTGTAATTATCTCATATACA
>NW_026300298.1:0-281 GCF_001194135.2 Octopus bimaculoides
ATATGAAAGAAACAGAAAACAGAAAAACAAAAACAAAGTGCAAGCAATAAAGATATTGAGATACTGAGATAATAACGGCAGAAAATCTGTTAAATCTAAGTTCGGACACCTCTGATATTAATCGTAAAAGTTTTCCTTTCTATATACCGACTAACAATTCTCTCTGCCTCTTTCTCCGTCTATCTTTCTCACTCTCTCTTTTTCTTGCTGTCTGTCTCTATCTCTATTTTCTTTCCATCTTTCTATATATATATATATATATATATATATATATATATATA
>NW_026300299.1:0-404 GCF_001194135.2 Octopus bimaculoides
CACACACACACATATATGCGCGACACGTAAAGAGTAAGATCCCAGTATGAATTCCATGTAGAGATTTTTCTTCTATTTACACTACATAATGAGATATTTTCTAACGATGCCGTGGCGTTGAATCGAACTTGATATAAACTCCTTGCTAGAAAAGCACTTGTACAGGCAGACATGTGTATTCAAAATATTTAATCATGTGGTCCAACCAACATTATCTGTATTTAAAGAAGTTGAACTTAAAAGAACTTGAAAATCGTAGTGAAAAGAGAATATATCATTAGAGTTTAATATTTAATCCTACGTCTTTTCTTATATTTGAAACAACCTTCCACTGAATATTTATTTTTGTAGCTACTCATATGCTCTGAGACATCATCATTGTCGTCATCATCTTCTTCGACTCC
>NW_026300299.1:716-1816 GCF_001194135.2 Octopus bimaculoides
GAGGCAGAGGTGGCGGTGGAGGTGGAGGCGGAGGTGGCGGTGGAGGCGGACAGCCGCATCAACATCGTTCACCATCATTAACACCATCATCTTTATTATGAGCAGTACCATCACCTTCATCGTCATGGTACATCGTCACATCTATTTCTCAACCAACACCACCTCCACGGCAACCACCGCGTCCACCACCATCATCATCATCATCACTACTACCACCACCTATCAACATCGTTCCTCGTTGTCATCATCATCATCATCATCATCATCATTATCATCATCATCACTTCCCAAAAGTACATTACCTTCCAACACGTCCTTCATTTTTTTCTTATTACGATCTCATAACGACCCGGATAACTCAGCATTTACGAACCAATCGCATCAAGATCCAGAAATAGGACACATCTTAATATTGTCAAGTAACGCAATGTTCCTATTTCTATATTCATAACTAATCTGTCAATGTCCTTATAGAACTCATTGTTTATTACAACAAGCTGTTTATATCGGAAATCTAATTATTGACGTATTCGTTAGCTGTCATATTTCTATATTTACGGCTGAAATATCTTCCATTTTGAGAGCGTTTCTATAACAACATTATACTTATACTGTTGATAGTATTATACTATTGATAGGATTATAGTATTATAGTGTTGTACTATTGATAGTATTATAATATTATATTGTTGTAATTTCTTTTTAGAAAATTATATCATGCATTTTTATGTACTTTTACAGACAACCTTATGTTATTGCAGTAATCAAAATTTCCAGAGTAATTTCAAACTGGGATATCTTAAGTTGGGTGCAATTTCATACGTGTATCACATTAACGTCTATGCGTTAGCGCTACACAACTTTGCGTCCGTTAAAGTTTCTTCAGCGGAGAAGATAACTTAAGTGTGAGAGAAGTATTGTTTTACAAGACTCTCTTAGCACTGCAAGAAGACGTTAAATTATTCTTTGCTATCTTTTCGTTGTTTCAGTCATGGACTTCGGCCATGCTGGGGCACGGCCTTCCAGGGTCTTTTTACTCGAACAAATCGATCCCTAGACTTATTGTTTTGTTGAGTATGGTACTTATTCTATCGGTCTCT
>NW_026300300.1:0-290 GCF_001194135.2 Octopus bimaculoides
ATATATATATATACATATATATATATACAATATACATATATATATATATACAATATACATACATATATATACATATCCATATATATATACATATACATATATATATACATATACATATACATATATATACACACACACATATATATATATATATATATACATATACATATATACATATACATATATATATATATACATATTTATATGCATATACATATGCATATATATATACATCTACAAATATATATATATACATATACAAAGATATATATATATATATATATATATAT
>NW_026300301.1:0-548 GCF_001194135.2 Octopus bimaculoides
ATATATATCTGTGTAACTGTGTATGAATACATGTAGAAACACACACATACACACACATACACACACATACACACACGCACACATGCACACACAAATCACAAACACAAATATACACGCAATCTTCTTGTCTAAACTTCCATTGTCGAAATTGATACGTTTTCCGGGTGGCAAATGTGGGTGGCATACATCCAGATACACATTCGTAACGTACTTATTTACATACATAAATGCGTACACATACACACATACGTACACATACCCACATACACAAATACGCGCAGACGCGCATATATCCATATAGATACCCCACACGCACCACACACCAAGTTTAGGTATCCAGTGAATAAGCTGCTGCATATGAGCATGAAACGCCAGCTCTAAATAACAAACGCTGTGTGAGTGAAGTGGGAGGTATAGCTCTGCAGGAGTGGAGATATGCAGAGCTATTGACGAAGAAATATTTACAGAAAGAAAGAAGCAGATCTCCACTGATCTGTAAACACTAGGATGGCATACGTCACACACAGACACACACACACACACACACA
>NW_026300302.1:0-318 GCF_001194135.2 Octopus bimaculoides
ACTGTTGAAAAGATACCCAAGGACAATTGTTGGTATGATACTTAGGGATGCATTAGGCCAACCACCCAAGTTAGAACAAACATTTGATAAAAGAATTAATGTAAAACCAATACGGACTAACAGTCCATCAACGCTTTGTTTATAAACATGGCTACCTTACTGTTTACTATGTATTACTTTCGCCCCTAAAGTCACATAGATCAATACTTTATTGACGCATTTAATCATTATTAATTGTTTACTCAAATGATTCTGGATTAACCTATCAATAAAAACTTATTGATAGGTTAATCATTTGTTGATTGATACCGATCTGAT
>NW_026300303.1:0-268 GCF_001194135.2 Octopus bimaculoides
GTGTGTGTGTGCACTGTTGTGTATGATGTACATATATATGCAATATACGTCTACATCAATAGATATTGTGTATATATATGTGTGTGTATGTGTACGCGTGTGTCTATGTACATATATACATAAACAATCGTACCTACATACATATATACGAACATATATATATACATATATACGTACATGTATACCCATATGCGTACATACCTAGACACATACAGACATGTATACATTCAAATACATACACACACACATGCATACATGCATGCATACA
>NW_026300304.1:0-459 GCF_001194135.2 Octopus bimaculoides
TGATATATATCCACCTTTGCTACTACAATTATCTCCGAAAATACACACAAGGATTCTTTACAAGGATGTTTACTGCTGGAATGGAGCTACACTCTAAGTACTGTTTCTTCTTTGTTCTTTTTTCTGCGCATCGCTCTCACTTGTTACTACAAATCTCCTCTTTTAGATGTAATAATCCATTCTTCTACTATTACCGTCTCCGATGAAGGGATACATTGGATTTTCTCTGAAACAGCTGTAAGACTTTATCCATAAAATATAATTTTAACTTTGCCATTGGTTTCTTTATCCTTTTGTTTCTTTATATATATATATATGTATATGATGGGCTTCTCTCAGTTTCCATCTACGGAATCCACTCACAAGGCTCTGGTTGGCCCAAGGCTATAGTAGAAGACGCTTGCCCAAAGTGCCATGTAGTGGGACTGAACCCAGAACCATGTGGTTGGGAAGCAAGCT
>NW_026300305.1:0-259 GCF_001194135.2 Octopus bimaculoides
AGATGGTGGTGGTGGTGGTGGTGGTTGTAGAGGGCGTGGTGATTGATAATTTATGGGGGTTGTGGTGATTGTGGTAAAGATACTGAAATCAATGGTAGTGGTAGTGGTGGTGGTGAATGGCGGTTGTGGAGATGGTGGTAGTGGTAGTGATGATGATGATAACAATGATGATAATGACGACAATGATAACGACGACAACGATGATGATGGTGATGATAATGGCGACGACGATGATGATGATGATGATGATGATGATGAT
>NW_026300306.1:0-292 GCF_001194135.2 Octopus bimaculoides
GGTGGTGGTGAAGGTGGTGGTGGTTTTAGCAGTAAGGTGGGTGTAAGCTTTATCAGACCCCATTAATGCTCAACATTAAAACTCTAAGCTAAAAGTTACAAGTTAATACTGTCAAACCAATTAAGCCCATGAAAGAACCTCTAACTGGCCACTTGACTGGCTAGAAAGAACAGCTGAAACTTCTTCACATCATGCTGCTAAAAGATAATAGGGACACATTAGACAATAAAACCCTAGATACACTATGTCTGAAGAAAAAAAACAGGATAAGATAATCACAGCAGAGAACCCT
>NW_026300307.1:0-680 GCF_001194135.2 Octopus bimaculoides
GAAAAACGAGCATTTTCGACACCTCCTTCTTTTTGCTTTTAATCAAGGCTGTGAGGCCGCAAGAGCTGCTCGCGACATTTGTGCTGTGAATGAAGAGGGTGCCATAACTAAAAGAACCGCTCGTGATTGGTATGCCAAGTTCAAAAATGGAAATTTTGACCTCAAAGACGCATCTCGTTCTGGCCGTCCAGTTGAGTTCGATGAAGAGCGATTAAACCAACTTTTGCACGAAAATTCTCGTCAAACGACAAGGGAACTGACAGAGAAAATGGAATGCTCCCACACTGCTATAGAGAAGCGTCTTCACTCGATGGGAAAGGTTCAGAAGTATGGAGCATGGGTTCCGCATGCTTTAAATGACAACAACAAAAATCAACGAGCCACAATCTCTGCTGGTTTGCTTGCTCGTTACCGCTCAACTCATGGACACAAGCAACGATTTCTTTACCGAATCGTTACTGGTGACGAAAATGGTGCCTGTACATCAATATGAAGCAGCATAAGGAATGACTTAGCCCCGGTAAACAAGCGACACAGCACGTGAAACAAGATCTTCATCCGCGTAAAACGATGTTGTGTGTATGGTGGGACTGGGAAGGGATTATCGATTACGAATTATTTGAACGGAAACAAACGGTCAACGCGGAACTTTATGTTCAACAGATGGAACGACTCAACAC
>NW_026300308.1:0-217 GCF_001194135.2 Octopus bimaculoides
TATATATATATATATATATACAAAGATGTGTATGCACATACACACATATGTGTGTGTGTGTGTGTGTGTGTAGCTATATAATTACATAAGTATACATATGTATACAAGCATAAAGACATAGATACATGGACATGTATACACACATATATGCAAACATATACATATATACATAAATGCATAGATACATACATATATACATATATATATATATATATAT
>NW_026300309.1:0-349 GCF_001194135.2 Octopus bimaculoides
ATATATAAATATATATATAATATATATATATGTATATATAATATAAAGTTTTAGACAAAAAAACCAAAGATTTGCATATAATATTTATGTTAGTTTATATTGTTTCTTAGTCTTATTCTTTAGAATCTGTAATTACTTAGATCTTAACGTTCAATAAAATGTTTACAATGTAGTTCTTTTATTATGATTTAAGTTATATAAAGTTTAATTTTTCATATCTCTTTTTTCTATTCTTTTTCTTAACGTTATGTCTTCACGTGCCAAGGAGGCGACGCTGGTAACGATCAACTGCCACCCTCGAAATGGTGTATTTTATGTGTCACCTGCATAGGGGCCAGTCCATCAGCAC
>NW_026300310.1:0-485 GCF_001194135.2 Octopus bimaculoides
TATTATTATTATTATTATTATTATTATTATTATTATTATTTATTTTATTTATTTTTTTTTTTATTAAGGCGGCGAGCTGGCAGAATCGTTAGCACGCAGGATGAAATCCTTAGCGGTACGTTCTGAGTTCAAATTCCGCCAAGGTCAACTTTGTCTTTCGTCCTTTCGAGGTCAATAAATTAAGTACCAGTGAAACACTGGGGTCGATGTAATCGGCTAGTCCCCTCCCCGCAAAACTTTCAGGCCTTGTGTCTACAGCAGAAAGGATTATAATTATTATTATTATTATTATTATTGTTATTATTATTATTATTGCCAGCTATGGCAGCTAGGTCAACTTTGCCTCTCATCATCATGGGGTTGATGAAATAAGTACCAGTTACGTACTGGGGTCGATGTAATCGACTAGTCCCCTCCCCACAAATTTCAGGCTTCGTGCCTTTACTAGAAAGAATTATTATTATTATTATTATTATTATTATTAT
>NW_026300311.1:0-252 GCF_001194135.2 Octopus bimaculoides
GATGATGGCAATGACGATAATGATGGCGATAGTGATGATGATGTTGATTATTGTATATGATGAAGATAATGATGATGTTCATGATAATGTTGATGGTGATGATTGCAATGTTGATAATGTTGATGATGATGTTGGAGATTATGAAGATGACGGTGATGGCAATGATGACGATGATGATGACGATGATGATGATGAAGGCTATGATGATAATGTTGATGATGATAATGATGATGATGGCGATGATGATGATGA
>NW_026300312.1:0-460 GCF_001194135.2 Octopus bimaculoides
TATATATATATATATGTGTGTGTGTGTGTGTGTATGTATGTATATATATGAACACACAAATGTAGGTGTGTATAAGACATATTTCAGTAATATTGCATGAGGTTTCTTTCTTGTCAGCATTTCTTAGAGAGCATTACTGTAATGAAGAGAAAAAAATCATTAAAGACACTAAAGAAAATTACATATAATAGCAAAAAATAAAACAGTGTTGCACAAAGCTCTATACAATTCTAGTTTGTTTTGTGGAGATTGTAAGGAATTTTAAAGAATTGCCATTCATTGGTTCAATCATTTATTTATGGTTAGTTGGTGAATTGTAAGGTAGTCGTCACAGTCTGCCGGAGTTGATCTGATCTGAATGCATTTCTAACAGAAAATTATTGATTATAAACAAAGTAGAAGAAAAAAATATTTTTGGCAAACTCCTTTTTGTTACCTTATTTAGTACGGACGCTTTTAT
>NW_026300313.1:0-546 GCF_001194135.2 Octopus bimaculoides
TATATATTTCTATATATATATATATATATATATATAACTTTGCTAGGTTTAGGGCAGTGTAGGCCCAGGCCGTGTCTAACTCAATAGCACCACTTGGTGAAGTCTTTTAGTCATATATGGGACACCATGGCCCACTCTAACAAAGAGTTGTTATTGCTGGAGAGATATCCGGGTGTAGGAGATTGGTCCAGGATTCTTTGAAGAAATTTGTGCATGAACTTTTGAATCGTATGAGGTCCGTTTCCGTTTTGATGTATTTTGGTAATGGCGTTAAAGAGAACTGGACCGGTTGAGGTAAAATAATTGTGACGTAATGTTGCTATGTGTACCGAGTTCGATTTTTGTAGTGGGCGGATAGCAAGGGGGCCAAGTCTTGGATGGATTTTAAAATTGATGCCAACATCATTTGTGCAATATTGATGGGATATTTTCCACATAACACAAATGATGTAGCGTTCCCGGCGGCGTTGGAGAGAGTAGAGATTGAGTTTTTTTAGTCGACCCCAATAATCAATGCCTCTCATGCCGTCTATCTCTCTTGTTATT
>NW_026300313.1:917-2195 GCF_001194135.2 Octopus bimaculoides
TTAGATTGTTATCAACAGGTCTCTGGTGCTGTTGGATGACTTTAGGGAGTCGCTCGAGGGGAGAGCATATGGTAATTTCAGAGTTACCTTTTATTCCAAAGTGGATTAAATCAAACTTATCTTCATTTAAAAGTATATTGTTTTTTCTCCGCCTATTGGACAATAGCAAATAGATCTGACTGAAGGCATGTTTGGTCTCCCATGCCATTTATGGCTTCTGAAGTTTGGAATCATCTGCAAAGATTTTCAATGTAGAATGTTTGATGGCATCTACTATGTCGTTGATATAAATAATGAAGAGGAGTGGGCCCAACACAGTGCCTTGTGGGACACCACTACTGACTTTGGCTGAGCTGGATCGCATTTCCTCAAACACAACATGTTGGGTTCTGTTTGAAAGGAAACACTTTATCCACTGCAGTAGCTTTCCACGGACTCCAGTGTTGGACAGTTTCTTCAGCAGGATTTTGTGGTCCACTCTGTCAAATGACGTCAGTGTTGGAGCCCTTTCCCAACGCTTCTAAGATGTCATCAAAATGGTGCAGAAGCTGCGACAAGCAGTCCTTGCCATCACGGAAACCATGCTGGTTGGGGGTTCAGCAGATTGTTGTCTGCGAGGAAGTGAGTTATTCGCAATCTCACCACCCTCTCGAATACTTTAATGATATGAGAAATGAGTGAAATCGGACGGTAGTTCACTGCAAGAGATTTGCTTCCCTTCTAGAAGACTGGAACGACAGACTGGGAAAGAAAATGATCAGAAATGTAGCCGGCATCAAGTGAATTTCTCCAGAGCTCAGCAAAATGGGGTGCAATTTGATGTCGACACATCTTCAGGACAGTGGACAGGAACTTATCGGGACCTACAGTTGAGTTGTGCTTGATCCTATTTATTTCTGTTAAGATATCAGGGGTCCCAAAAGTCATGTCAGATATGATTAGCTGAGGGTTTACATTACTGATACTAGCCAGATCAACCGGGTTAGCGTTACCGAAGACAGAGCAGTAATGTCTCTGCAGTATCTCGCACATGGGTTTTGCATCATCATGTAGAGCAGGGGTTTTCAAACTTTTTGACTTGCGGACCCCTTTATATTTCAGGCTTTACCTTCGGGACCCCCTTATAAACGCTTATGAAATTTATACATAAATATTTGCTTAAAATAACATATTTTTACATTTATTTATTTAACAGTATTTAACAAATAGGTTTATTGTCAATTAAAAGATTTTGATTAAAAAACATATATAAAATCAAATTGCCCATAAAAAGTATTT
>NW_026300313.1:2606-3751 GCF_001194135.2 Octopus bimaculoides
GAACATTTTGGGATCGATTCCCAGACCTGGCGTTGTGAGTGTTTATTGAGCAAAAACACCTAAAAGCCCCACGAGGCTCCGGCAGGGGATGGTGGTGGCGAACCCTGCTGTACTCTTCCACCACAACTTTCTCTCACTCTTACTTCCTGTTTCTGTTGTACCTGTATTTCAAAGGGTCAGCCTTGTCACACTCTGTGTCATGCTGAATATCTCCCCGAGAACTACGTTAAGGGTACACGTGTGACTGTGGAGTGCTCAGCCACTTGCACGTTAATTTCACGAGCAAGCTGTTCCGTTGATCGAATCAATGGGAACCCTCGTCGTCGTCAGCGACGGAGTGCCAACACACACTCACACACACATATTTGTCACAATAGAGAGAGGTCACAGGATCTGATTTTTGAGCGGTAGAATCTCAGATCGAAGAGAACCATGTCACGGTCTGAGAGTAGTGGTGTTTTCCCCCACTGCGATATTGAGGATAGCGTCAGTATGGTTACTGAACACTAGGTCCAAGGTGTTTTTGTGACACCTTGTTGGTTTACGAACAAGTCGGGCCAGGAAAAGCTCAGGAAAAACCCATCCATGAAATCAAGACGTAATTCGATTGCTTCCTTATCAGGGATTGAGGTTAAAAAACCTGGTTTCAAGCTGTTTGTGGACCAATCAACACTGGGAAGGTTAAAGGCCCTCACCATTAATATGTTGTCAGCATGACACTGATGGATAAAACAATACTGTTGAGGCATTCCTTGAAACGTAGAATAGGAGTTAGGGGCGGCCTATAGAGCCCAACTACTATAAAATTGTTGGTTTTACTAAACACAGAAGCTGCTTCACAATAGCTCCTTCTCTAATTTCTCTTATCCTTCGATTTAGCTTGCAATAAGCACTACTTTATACAATCCATATATTGTGAAGTATACTTAAAAACATACTTTATAAGAAAACTTAACGTTGCTGTTTTATCGAAAGCGCATATTGTTGTTAAATGCTCGAAATACGAGAGTAGAAAAACAGCCAACAAATGATGAAGGGTCATTCTTTATGCTGTTTTTTCTTTTTCTTTTTTTTGCCCCCATTTGTGTTGTCTTTCGTTGTTCGAAAAAATAGTTCATATTCCATGTACTCTTACTTCGTATTTT
>NW_026300314.1:0-426 GCF_001194135.2 Octopus bimaculoides
AAACCAAGGAGGCACTTGTTATTTCGAGTCTTTTGTATGAAAAATGGTTTTCAAGATATACATATTTGAGTTTTGCGGGTGAAAGGTCTATTTCCTTCTATCTACTAATGTTAGGAAGCAGTGAATTGGTTAGAAATTATTTTATTTGACCAAATGTCTTCTATAATATTGTAGCTGTGTTTCAAACTTGTTCACGTACTATTAATTTCAGTATGCAAGAAATTATGTGTTCATTTTGCATTCGTGTGTGTTAATGCAATACATATGCGCAAAATCATGCATACATAGATAAATACATGCGTGCATCCATCTATACGTGTATACACACATATGTATATACATATGTATATACATATGTATATATACACATGTATATGTATATGTGTATGTATTTATATATGTATATGTGTATGTATGTATATGTGT
>NW_026300315.1:0-370 GCF_001194135.2 Octopus bimaculoides
ATCTTTTATACCAAGACAAAACAATGTACATGATAACACTTCCAATCATTCCAATCAGTTAAGATGAGAGGCCATGAAAGCCTGTTACTTTATCTATTATTATTATTATTATTATTATCATTATCATCAAGGCGGTAAGCTGGCAAAATATTTAGAGCATCGGGCAAGATGCTTAGGTGCATTCGGCCCATCTTTACTACATTCGGAGCTTAAATTCTCTCGACATCGAATCCACCTTTCGTGGTCGATAAAATAAGTACCAGTTGAGTATTGAGGTCGATGCGATCGATTTACTACCTTCTCCAAAACTGCTGGCATTGTGCCTACAAGTAAAAAGGACTGCTGTTGTGATTCCTGTAGTAGTAGTAGT
>NW_026300316.1:0-961 GCF_001194135.2 Octopus bimaculoides
TATCAGCGCCGGAACTGTCTCCATTGACAACACCGACTTCATCCACAGAGGTAGCATATCCAGTGCAAAGACAGGAAAATATTAGGTTGACCTGACCCCTCATTAAAGCAATGTTTGAAGAACCATAGGTCTACTGTTATTTTAGCGGAAAGGTGCAACATCACGCCCCTGACCAGCCAAGAACGCCACTTAAAACAGGAAAAGACCATACAGATCAGTAAATGGAGACCCCTTTAACAGCTGGGCACTGACATGGGATCAAAGGAGAGAGAAATAATCCTAAAACTTCGGTTATCTCGGGAAATTTCTTCAAGTGAGAATATAGTACATACTAAAATCTATTTGTGTACGTAGTCCCATTCTTGAAATATAATGAGAAAATGTTTATGTTTCGTAATCTCTATTTTTATAATGAGAAGAATTGTTTCAATTGCTTTTGCCTAACTACTTTTATAGTCAGTAAAATTCCCGCCCAACAAAAGCAATTCACTGTTTTGTGAATTAAAAAATATCTGCCTTTCATGATCCGTATTCGTTTCGGATGAACTGTTTTGTACTTTTATGACTCATCTGTCGGCAATTATTATGATATTTAACAACACGATGCACAGAGATTTCCAAGCTGGTAAATAAATACGACAAAAACATATATCATACGATTGCTGACTGATTTCTATTGGATATCACCTAATCTTTTATTAATCGTCTGTTTCACTCTGTATCCATGACCTCTGCTTGTCTTTGCATTCATATCCATAAATACATATATGTTTCAAATAATTTTTTTATATATTATACAAATGCAATCATCCTTCGCGTTACGATAGCTTATATTACGAATTTTCATAATTACGAAGATTGTAAAAAAATAGAGAATTTCGAGATGCATTCTTCAATTTGGCATTTACGCATAATTTTTGAAAATTTGAAATATAGAGTGTTTTAAACCTCAAACGCCATT
>NW_026300316.1:1428-2669 GCF_001194135.2 Octopus bimaculoides
ACACACACACACACACACACACACACATATATATATTTATATGTACGTGTGCATGTATGCGTAAGTGTGTGTGTTTGTGTGTATGTATATATATAAATCGTTATTGGTTCATATATCTGAAAACGGAACACACTCTAAAACATTTGAGCTGTAATGTATTTTAAGATGTTAATTATGTCCGGTCATAGAGTGACCATTCATTTCGCAAGCAATACGATGCTTAAACGTATAGGCGACAACTCAAAGTCCAATGAACGTAGGCGTACATCATCTCTACAACTGGAGGAAAAAGTACGTCACGGTCAGTTAGAATTGTAAACAACAACCCTTACCTCAATGGATTTCAAGATGACAATTGCCATCAACTACACTATTACTAATTTTTTAGAGATAAAGTAGACCAAGGTTCCTTTTTATACAGACCCTATTGCTTACCAAACCAGATGTAGCATATCCAGTGCAAAGACACGAAAATATTAGGTTGAACTGACTCCTCATTTAAGCAACGTCTGAAAAACCATAGGTCCACTGTTATTTTAGCGGAAAGGTGCAACATCTCGCCCCTGACCAGTAAGAACGCCACTTAAAAGAGCATAGAACCATACAGATCAGTAAATGGAGGTCCCTTGAACAGCTGGGCACTGACATAAATGGTAGAAAATGAGAGAACAATAGTCCTAAAACTTCGGTTGTCTCTAGAAACCTCTACAAGTGTGAATAAAGTACACACTAAAATCCATTTGTGTACGTAATCCCATTTTTCAAGTACAATAAGAAAATGTTTATGTTTCGAAATCTCTATTTTTATAATGAGAAAAATTGTTTCAATTGCTTTTGCTTAACTACTTTTATAGTTAGTAAAATTCCCGCCCAACAAAAGCAATTCACTGTTTTGTGAATTAAAAAATATCTGCCTTTCATGATCCGTATTCGTTTCGGATGAACTGTTTTGTACTTTTATGACTCATCTGTCGGCAATTATTATGATATTTAACGACACGATGCAGAGAGATTTCCAAGCTGGTAAATAAATACGACAAAAACATATATCATACGATTGCTGACTGATTTCTATTGGATATCACCTAATTCTTTATTAATCGTCTGTTTCACTCTGTATCCATGACCTCTACTTGTCTTTGCATTTATATCCATAAATACATATATGTTTCAAATAATTTTTTTTATATATTATACAAATGCAATCATCCTTCGCGTTACGATAGCTTATATTACGAATT
>NW_026300316.1:3510-3976 GCF_001194135.2 Octopus bimaculoides
ACACACACACACACACACACACACACACACACACACACACACACATATATATATATTTATATGTACGTGTGCATGTATGCGTAAGTGTGTGTGTTTGTGTGTATGTATATATATAAATCGTCATTGGTTCATATATCTGAAAACGGAACACACTCTAAAACATTTGAGCTGTAATGTATTTTAAGATGTTAATTATGTCCGGTCATAGAGTGACCATTCATTTCGCAAACAATTCAATGCTTAAACGTATAGGCGACAACACAAAGTCCAATGAACGTAGGCGTACATCATCTCTACAACTGGAGCAAAAAGTACGTCACGGTCAGTTAGAATTGTAAACAACAACCCTTACCTCAATGGATTTCATGATGACAATTGCCATCAACTACACTATTACGAATTGTTTAGACATAAAGTAGACCAAGGCTCCTTTTTATACAGACCCTATTGCTTACCAAACCAGATG
>NW_026300317.1:0-368 GCF_001194135.2 Octopus bimaculoides
GCAGTTAAATCCCAAACCACGTACACTAATTTTATATGAAAAATATGTTGTCTATTGCTTCTATTATGAATGCTGGCCAGTAGTAGAAGATTTCTTTTAATTATCTACCATAAATTATTTTCATAGCATATATATATGTATGTGTGCGTGTGTGTGTGTGTGTGTGTATATCATGTATATATATGCATGTATATATGTGTATATAGTTCAAATTTATAGAAAAAAAAACATGAAGACGGGTGTAGGAACAATAAGGAAGTGTATTAGTTTGACACTCGGGAAAAATGGAAAGGACTGTCTTCACATTTCATGCTTACGCTGTTGGACAGAAAGGTTTAAGAGGAAATAAACAGAAAGAGAATGAAAAA
>NW_026300318.1:0-620 GCF_001194135.2 Octopus bimaculoides
TTCATCAGAGACGATGTGAGATGGTTAAATAGAAGTAAATATTTGAGTTCAAAATAAAGAATTATTATGGAAAAGGAGGAGATAGGGAATATAGAGGAAATGAAATATAAAATATATAAAAAGATAGTGTAGTTGCAATTCCAGTATTCGAGGAAAGTGGTGTATAGAAGTGGTAAAAAAGTTTCCTGCACATGGTACGTAAGTTCCAATAGTAGTTCATGTTGAGTCATTTCAAAGTATGGATCCGTGGATTCTGTGTTGCTCATTCGAAAGTGTCTTGTGGTGTGAATGAAAATTTGAGAATGTCTTGGTAGTATTTCTAAATATATGGGGGAGGAGATGCGTATGATTAGAATGACGAGATAAATCAAAATGAAAGCATGAAGAGAAAATGAGAGGATGAGGAGATAAGTCAAAATGAAAACAGGAAGTGAAAATGAGAGGAAGAAAGAGAGAAAGATAAAGAAAAAGAAAGAGAGAGAGAGAGAAAAGAAAGAAGCAAGTGAAGAAAGGGTGACAGACCTCTCTTTCTGCAAGAATAATTGAGTATTAGAAGTTAGTGTACAAGCACATACTGATAGTTATTTTATGTATTCATACTCATATACATTGTATATATA
>NW_026300319.1:0-384 GCF_001194135.2 Octopus bimaculoides
TCTATCTATCTATCTATCTATCTATCTATTATCTATCTATCTATCTATGTTTCTGTATGTCTGTCTGTCTCTCTCTGTCTGTCTCTGTGTCTGTCTATCTATCTACCTATCTATCTGTCTGTCTATCTATCTGTATTATACAATGGTCTTCTTTCAGTTTCCATCTACCAGGTCCAATTATGAGGCTTTATTAAATCCAAGGCTATAGGCACTTGTCCAAGTTGTCACGGTCGAGAACTGAATACGAAAACCTATGTAGTTGATAAGTAAGCTTCTTACCATAAACCTAAGCTAAAATCTATGATATATGTATATATACACTTACACTTTTACACTTTTAATTGTTTCAGTCTTTTGACTGTGGCCATGCTGGAGCACCGCCTT
>NW_026300320.1:0-295 GCF_001194135.2 Octopus bimaculoides
TCATCTTTTACATCTTTTTCTCGTTCTTCCTCGTTTTCTCCTTCTCCGCCTCATCATCCTTCTATTTCCCCTTCTTCCACTTCTTTTTCTTCTTCATCTCCAGCATCTTCCTCAATTTCTCCTGTCTTGTGAACAGTATTTTATTGGCGATAGATTTTTAAATATCAAATTACTTTTAAGCTCCCTCACACGTCTTCCACCACACTATTAATCTCTCTCTAAACATGTGTGTTACGGTTTGTGAATGTCTGTGAGTGTGACTGTGGGTCCATTACTGAGAATTGGTATATATGAG
>NW_026300321.1:0-202 GCF_001194135.2 Octopus bimaculoides
TATGTACGTACGTATGTATGTATATGTGTATATATGTATATATGTATGTACGTACGTATGAGTATATGTATGTGTGTATGAATGTATGTATGAATGCATGTATGTATGTGTCTGTACATATGTATGTATGTATGAATGCATGTATGTATGTGTGTATGTACGTACATATGTATGTATGTATGTATGTATGTATGTATGTATG
>NW_026300322.1:0-317 GCF_001194135.2 Octopus bimaculoides
GAAATGTTCCTATTTTCACCCTGCACTGAATGCTGAACAGTGAGACACGTGTTTCATTCACAACGGAAATCATGGCGGCTTTTATTTCTCTTCTTCTTCTTTATATTATTATATTTGGAAAGTGTTCTGTCTTCACAGTGGCGGTCGATGGGCGTCGTACGATAGCTAAACGCAAAATGTTCCACCATCGTCGTAGGTTCATGGTAAATTATCATACGCGAGGTGTCGATAGATTTCCAATGGTACAAATACACATGTATGTATGTCTGTATGTATGAATGTATGTATGTATGCATGTTTGTATGTATGTATGTATG
>NW_026300323.1:0-336 GCF_001194135.2 Octopus bimaculoides
ACAACCATTCGACAACCGGTGGCGGTGTGTTTACGTCCTTATAACTTAGCGGTTTGACTTAAGAAACCCGATAGGATAAGTACTAGGTTTAAAAAATAAGTTCAAAGGCCGATTCATTCTTTTCAAAATTCAATGCGGAGCCCCAGCATGGCCGCAGACGAATGACTGAAACAGATAAAAGATAAACATGACGCAATAATTACGTAACTGTTTTTGAAACACCATGCAACCTTGCACTTAAACCTCATCATTGTTCTGCAATAAATACGCGCGCACGCACGCACAAACGCACACACACAGACAGACACACACACACACACACACACACACACACAC
>NW_026300324.1:0-314 GCF_001194135.2 Octopus bimaculoides
CGTGTATATATGTTTGTATGTATGTATATGGGTATGTAATTTTGTGTTTGTTTGTGTGTGTGTGGTTAATAAACTAGGAAATGCAGCTGACAGTTTCACTTTTAAGTTGGCCATCACATCACAATGTGTCGACAACAGAAGAGACAGCAGACGACTATCCACGAAGAGTGTATGGGTGGGTGGTGGGGGAAGCATCAAAACACAATAATTAATGACTGTATCAGGACAGCTACGATGACAGAGAAACATGAAATATATATGTACATATTTGTGTGTGTATGTGTGTGTATGTGTGTGTGTGTGTGTGTGTGTGT
>NW_026300325.1:0-241 GCF_001194135.2 Octopus bimaculoides
ATATATATATATATATATAATATGCATACATATATAAACACACATATATAGATACAGGAGTAAATATCATCATATATATATATATATATGTGTGTATGTATAGATAGATAGATAGATATAGATATATAATGTATCCCTCAATGTGGTCGATTGGCTTGACATAGATCATATTTCATGATATGAAAGGTAAACCTATGTAGGTGTATAAAATGGTTCATACAATCATCACCATCATCTTCAT
>NW_026300326.1:0-425 GCF_001194135.2 Octopus bimaculoides
TTAATTCACTGACAGAAATACAGAAATGTTTTGTTTGTGTTTTTCAAATATTGAAGTAAACATCATCTCCCTGAAACTTGAATATTTCCACAAAGCTAAACGTTTTCCTTATATTTCATTACAGATTCACTATGGAAGTGCAAAGAGAAAATACTTTAAGAACACGTATCCCTTGGAAAAGGGCTTTGAGGGACTCAACAACAAAAAGGTATGAAGAAGGAGTTGACAATAAATATGACAGAGATGATGGTTCAAGGAGAGAAATGTCAGAGGAACAAGCTTCATCTCAGTCAACAACAAAACAAAAAAGACAAAAAGGAGAACATGAAAAGAAGGAAATAATGGGAAGACGAAATATTTTGGACAAACATACATTTTATAAAAGATCAAATGCATATGAAGACAAAATTAATTTGTTGAAAAAT
>NW_026300326.1:10791-11730 GCF_001194135.2 Octopus bimaculoides
TCCTGAAGAAGGACCATGTCCAAACGTTGGAGCTTTCACTTCTCATGGCAAGTTCGCTGCATGCTGTCTGTCGATTTTTCTGCATCTGGAAATGTAGTGGAGAGTGACAGAATGAAAGGGCCACAATTAGACAGACTGGTATATATAGATAGCAAATGTTAGGGTTCTTAATTTATAAACATCAGGAGTAGTGGGGGCATCCTTCCATCTGCCTATTACTAAGTTGGCAATGAGATTCAGGCGACTGACTGGATGCATTCTTAAAGCTTACAGAACGAGAGAGAGAGTGGGGAAGCCATGGTGGTTCCCTGGAAGATATTTGCCCTAAGCCGTCTTGAATACTGCTTCCAACTCTGGTCAGCAGACAGTGTGAAATGAAGAGCAGAACACAGAGCAGTTAGCAAAGCTACTCAAAGAAGATAATGTCAATGCATCGAATTAGCTACTTGGGAAAGATTCAAGTGGTTCAGACTACACACCCTGCAATGAAGGCAGGAAATGTATGCTGCAATCTACGGCTGGAAGATCCTGGAAGGATTTCTTCCAAACTTTGATGTTGAAAGTTATACAACTTCTTAAAGTAGGAGGGGGGCATTGCATGATGCCTAAAGACCCTACCCTGCTGTCAAAATACAATTCCAGACACGCATGTATGAGTATGTAAAGATAATTTGGTGGTGGGCGTGGTATATGTGTGTGTGAGTATGAAGCCTATTTGAGCGTCTGTGTATTATGAGAGCATGTGTGTGAGAATGTGTGAGATTGTCTATGTGTGTGACTATCAGATGTGCAGCTGTTAATGCGTATGTGTATAGCTTGTAGGAGTAGTGTGAACACGTGTGTATGTTCTTGTGTGAGTCATTCTGTGTGCGTGTAATACTGATGTGTGCGTGTGTATTATATGTGAACATCGCGCGTGTGTGTGTGTGTGTGTGTGTG
>NW_026300326.1:11740-12407 GCF_001194135.2 Octopus bimaculoides
GTGTGTGTGTGTTTGTGTATGCATGTGTATGAGCATGTCCTTGTTTTCAGTTGGTGTGCGTATGTTGTTAGATAAAGTGTTTTCTCTGTGCAGTTGATATGTTTGTGAATATTCTGTGCTTCTGCCGATGTGTGTGTAAGGTCGCATGTACGTGTGTGTGAAGCTAGTTGATGTTGGTGTGTGTTGTAGGGGATGGAGAATTGAAACCCTGGGGGACTGAGGAATGGAGAGCGAAAATAAAAGTTTGCTCTCGATGGAGGTGGGAGCCCAGGTGGCCTCTTGGTACGGCAGGGTCTGAACATAGAGAGATGCAGAAGGGAATGACTGGTCAAGCGGGAATAATGCAACACTGGGGCACCATTGCCGAGTCTAATGTCCTGGAGATGTTCAGCGAACTGGTGGGCTGAGCAGCGGCCAGTTTGATCAAGGTACAGGGAATGACAGAGAGTACAGTAAATCGCTGGGGGTGAATGAATCGGTGATGTGAGAAGGGCCCGTGGTGGAATAGTGATGTTGGAGAGGTTGGGTCAGGAGTGACAACATGTGAGAGAGTAAAGGAAAGAGCCAAGTATGGGGAAGAAGCTACGGACCAGAAAGCCATGTAGATTATGGAGGGGTAACATGTGGAATGATGCACTGGAGGGGGTAAGGGTGAGCTAGAAAAGGA
>NW_026300326.1:12417-12578 GCF_001194135.2 Octopus bimaculoides
AACATGTGGAATGATGCACTGGAGGGGGTAAGGGTGAGCTAGAAAAGGAAGCAAGTAAGGGTGAAACGGATGTGAAGAGAGAGCCTGGAAACAGCCAACCGTGAAGATGGTTTGGAGAAAGGCGAAGTGGGTTTCTTTGTTGGGTGAAGTGGGGAGCCATG
>NW_026300326.1:12644-12952 GCF_001194135.2 Octopus bimaculoides
AAGGGATGGACAGTTTGGTGTGTGTGGGGTGGGGGAGAGAAGAATGTGAATCAGAGGGGTTTTTTGTGGATGGAGGGGGTAAAAGTGGTGTGGTGGATGGTACCAGAAAAATCGAAAAATTTGGAGATAGAACAAGAGAATTTGAGGGTGGGATGGAGGATTGGATGGAAAAGAGAGAGGTGTGAGGATGTTCGCGGGAGTGGGAGGCCGTACTAATGCAGTCGTCAATGTAACGACTATATAGCTCAGAAGTGGGACCAGTAAACTGAGAGAATATTTGGGCCTCAATATAGGGAGCCATTCTCATT
>NW_026300327.1:0-505 GCF_001194135.2 Octopus bimaculoides
ATATATATATATATATATATATATTTGTATTGTATGCGTATGAATGTGTATGTATGTGTGTATATATTTATATACTTACATGTGAATGTATTCACATACACAGCCATACACATGCATGCATATATATGTGTGTGTGTGTGTATACATACACATATATACACACACACATACATAGATGTACATATATATATATATATACATATATATATCACATACACACATATGCATGCACACACACAAATGCATGTTTACATAGACAGACATCCACTACACACACACACATGCATGCATGTTCATACACACACATACACACACTTATATAAAATAATACATTGTGTTGTTCATCTCTTATTAAAAAAGCATTCAATATAACTAAAAGAACAAATAATTTTTTATGTTGTTGATTATATATGTGTGTGTATGTATATGTGTGCATATGTATATGTGTGTGCATGTATATGAGTGTATGCATCAGTGTGTGTATATATATATATATATATATATA
>NW_026300327.1:630-946 GCF_001194135.2 Octopus bimaculoides
TATGTGTGTGTTTGTGTATATGTGTGTACGTACATATATGTGTGTGTATGCATATGTGTCACTGTATCTATGTATGTGTGTATGTATGCGTGTGTATGTCTGTGTGCATGGAGAGTAATCCACACAAAGCAATCGTGAAGACTCTTATAAACCAATCAGAAAGGAAGGAGCCATAAAAAAAGATTTAAAAAAACGGAAAAAACCCCCACAAAAAATAAGGATTTAAAAACCTGTCAACAGCTGTTCAGCCTGAGAACCATTACTGCCCTTAACCTCCATACACACATATAAATGCACTGTCTCCATATAGATAAAT
>NW_026300328.1:0-211 GCF_001194135.2 Octopus bimaculoides
ATATCAGTGAAGAATTTCACTGGAAAAGTAGATATAAGATTGCCAGGATTATGTCTCTCTCACCAAGGTTCAGTGGCTATCAAACGCCGACGAAGGGAAATAACCCTGAAACCCGGGTCCGTTCGTGCTACAGATCGTGGTGAGGGGGATAACTTCCCTTAGCAAACAGGACGCAGTAGTGTGTCGATAAGCCAGCTGGAGGAGATGTCCT
>NW_026300329.1:0-621 GCF_001194135.2 Octopus bimaculoides
CAGTTTTGTGCCTTTAACGATGAGACTGAGAACTTAGTACATGGACGGCACCTGCAAGATATGCGTAGAATTAGGGCTCGAGAAAATAAAACAATACAGGATGGACGTACGAAAGTAATGAAATGTAACCCGAAATGATAAACGAAGACGGAATAAATAACGCAGTTCGGCCAAATACAAGGATGATGAGTAACACCTCAAAGAAATCCTAAATGCTTATAAAAAATGAGAAATAATAATACAGAACGAAATGTTGACCGTCTGGCTAGATGTCCCGTGGCAAAATGCCAGAGATGGGAAAATTGGTCATGGGACACGTGTGGGCAGTAGAGAGAAGGAAGGAAGATGAGAGAGATGGAGGGAAAGAGTGAGAGTGGTAGAGAGAATGAGTGAGAGAGAGAACGGGAGAAGGAAGGGAGAAAGTCTACAATTAAGTGTGAGAAGACGAGATAGAGGGAGAGAGTAAGTAGGGATTCCAGAAAAGGCATGACTCTCACTCTCTATAATAATTCATAAAAATGAATTGCATACTTCTTGATTCCACTTCAAATAATTTATTTGCATGTGTGTGTCTTCTTTTTATAAAAAGCCATTACTTTTATACCTAATATGCATTTTCCT
>NW_026300330.1:0-421 GCF_001194135.2 Octopus bimaculoides
TATATATATATATGTATGTACAAGCACATGCATGCACACACATACGCACAATACACATAGACCTAGGTACACATATACACACATATATACACAAATACATACATACGTACATGCATACACACATAGATGCAAGCATACATAGATGCATACATACATGCATATATACATACATACATACATACATAGATACAATTTATTTCTTCTTTATACAAAAATGATTCATTCATCACATTTTTTGCCTGAAGGTAGCCTTGTTCTTTTCATGAATTGATTTCAATATTCTATTTTATACTAAATATATAAATAACGAAAATGACGGCGTATTTTGGTAAAGTAATTTCACCAACTACGAAACACCAGATTCATTTGACAGCCTCTCTTCTACATTTTATATTTCATTTGTCTTTCTATGTATTTTTGC
>NW_026300331.1:0-219 GCF_001194135.2 Octopus bimaculoides
AATGTGGGGTAGTATTATTTATGAGTAAAACTATAATATTAATGACCAAATCCAAATAGAAAGAAAGAGGGGAAGAAGGAAGACGAAAAAAGTGAGAGGAATAAAGTTAGAAAAACAGGACTAAATTAAGAAAATTAAAGCTAAGGTTTTCGAAAAAGTGATAGATAGAAGAATAACCTAGAGAAAATGTAGGAATACTATCAGTGGGTTGGGAAAGGT
>NW_026300332.1:0-277 GCF_001194135.2 Octopus bimaculoides
ACAAAGATTAAAATGATGATGATGACGATGTTGATGATGATAATGATGATGATGATGACAATGATGATGACGGAAAGAACAATGACGATGACTGCAATAATGATGAAGATGATGATGACGACGATGATGATGATGACGATGTTGATGATGAGGACAATGACAATGATGATGACAATGATGAGGATAAAGACACAGTGATAATGATGACGACGACGACGATGATGGTAATGATGATGAAGATAATGACGATGATGACGATAATGATGATGATGAAAGC
>NW_026300332.1:287-665 GCF_001194135.2 Octopus bimaculoides
TGATGATGAAGATAATGACGATGATGACGATAATGATGATGATGAAAGCAATAATAGTGATGATGGTGGTAATGATTAAAAGTACGATGATGATGATGATAATGAGGATGATGATGATGATGACGACAATAATGAGGACGAAGACACAATAATAATGACAGTGATAATGATGATGATGATGATGACAATGATGATGACTGATGAAGATGAAGACATAATAATAATGACAGTGATGATGATGATGACGATGACGATGATGACAATGATGATGATGACGATGAAGATAATGACGATGATGACGATAACGATGACGAAAGCAATAATAGTGATGGTGGTGATAGTGATTATAAGTACGATGATGAAGATGATGATGATGAT
>NW_026300333.1:0-104 GCF_001194135.2 Octopus bimaculoides
CCAGAAAGGAAGGGATGACCAGAAAGGAAGGGATGACCAGAAAGGAAGGGGTAGCCAGAAAGGAAGGGGTAGCCAGAAAGGAAGGATCACCAAAAAGGAAGGGG
>NW_026300333.1:121-224 GCF_001194135.2 Octopus bimaculoides
GTGACCAGAAACGTAGGAGTAACCAGAAAGGAAGGGGTAACCAGAAAGGATGGATTAACCAGAAAGGAAGGGATAACCAGAAAGGAAGGAGTAACGAGAAACG
>NW_026300334.1:0-211 GCF_001194135.2 Octopus bimaculoides
TATATATATATATATATATATATACACACACATACACATATAAATATATAAACAGATACATACATACATACATACATACATATATACATATGTATATGTATGTGTCTCTCTCTCTAAATATATATGTATGTATGTACACATATATATATGCATGTATATACACATATATATATATACATACATACATATATACATATATACATATATATAT
>NW_026300336.1:0-289 GCF_001194135.2 Octopus bimaculoides
ATATATATATATGTATTTATGAAGTGTGTGTGTGGGTGCGCGCGCGCGCATTCATATTCGTACACACAAATAAACGCATGAGTATGTATTTATTGGTATATGTGAATATAATATTTATCTCGCAATATAAAAGAATGCGTGCGTGTGGGTACTGTGAGTGGCAATATATGTATATATGTATATGTATGTGTGTGTATGTATGTGTGTCTGTGTATGTATGTATATATATATATATGTATATACATATTATATATATGTATGTATGTATGTATGTATATATATATATATA
>NW_026300337.1:0-374 GCF_001194135.2 Octopus bimaculoides
AGACGAAATACCGCTAAGCATTTCGCCCGGCTTGCTCACGTTTCTGCCAGCTCGCCGCCTTAACTCGCCTTTGATACTTGTTCTATCGGACATTTTTTGCCAAAGTAAAATTCCAACAACGGCTGAGAAGCTCAGTAGAGACTGGAGGATTTTTAATTGCAGCACAAGATCAAAGCCTCTCCACCAAAAAATCTCTAAAAAACACATAATGAAAAGAAATACAAGAAACTTCAGACTGTGTGGTGATGGAGAAGAAACAATAAATCATATTGTCTCTGGCTGCCCGGTCCTGGTCAAGAAGGAATATATTCACAGACACGACAGAGTTGGAATCTATATACACTGGAAGCTAAGCCACGAGCAGAAATAGCAGG
>NW_026300338.1:0-206 GCF_001194135.2 Octopus bimaculoides
ACATGTATATATTTATGAGTGTGTGTTTTGGATGTATATGTACGATGCGAAAAATAAATCTCTCAAAAATTAAAAGCAAACATTGTTAGATGTTCACACCAGTTGCAAGCTGTTTTATGGCCACTCCGATGAAGTCATTATTTGTTCCTGATCAGAAAGTCAACAAAAGAACGAACGTCGTCACCATGAGTTACATCACAGCAAAC
>NW_026300339.1:0-275 GCF_001194135.2 Octopus bimaculoides
GATGATGATGATGCTGGTGACGAGGACGACGAAGATGACGGCGACGAAGACGACGGTGGTGATGATGATGACGCTGAGGAGGAGGAGGAGGAGGAGGAGAGCGGAGGAACATGACAATGATAACGAGGTGGAGGAGGAGCTAGAGGAGGAGAAGGAGATGGAGGAGAAAGAGGAGGAAGAAGCTTGTGACGGCAATGATAATGATGCTGACTGCTGTTACGATTATTATTATTATTATTATTATTATCTATCATCGTACTCTTCCTCCTCCTCCT
>NW_026300340.1:0-318 GCF_001194135.2 Octopus bimaculoides
CTGTCTATTGATCTATCTAAATTACCACACGCACACACACACAACATGCACTCGCCAAAATATGTGTAAGACCAATGATGACAGATCTCTTCCTTCATTAATTTATTTTCAACAAAACTTTATAAAATTATTTTACTTTTTATGTAGAACTTTTTTCTCTTTCGAATGATAGAGGCGTAATATATCTTTCTATAATTTGAATAATTTTAATGCGTAGTTAATTCAAGGGATCAAAAAAATTGTCGGCAAAATAAGTTTAAGATTGTACCAAGATGATTTTCTGTAAATCGAAAATTTGCGCCACAAATGATCAACGAA
>NW_026300341.1:0-275 GCF_001194135.2 Octopus bimaculoides
TATATATATATATATATATATACAGGATAGTTGGTGTTAGGAAGGGAATTCAGCTGTAAAAATCATGCTGAAACAGACACAGAAGTCTGGTGCAGTCTTCTGCTTAGCCAGCTTCTGTCAAACCATCCAACCCATGCCAGCAAGGAAAACGGACGTTAAATGATGATGATGATGATGATGAAATATATATGTGTGTCTGTGTGTATGTATCTATATATGTGTATGTATGCATATGAGAGAGGGAGAGAGAGAGAGAGAGAGTGTGTGTGTGTGTG
>NW_026300342.1:0-224 GCF_001194135.2 Octopus bimaculoides
TATATATATATATATATATATATATATATATATACACCATTTGTTTTCCCTGTTCTGTCTTGTTTTTACTGTCTTTTACTCACTGTCCTGTTCTTGTTTATACGTTCACCCTCCGCAAAAAAATCCAAATTTAATTAATTTGCTTTGCGGGAAGGACTGTTCCATTCCAAATGCGAGTAGATGGAACAGGGACAACTGAAGAAGGGAAATATTCTCTATGTTGC
>NW_026300343.1:0-238 GCF_001194135.2 Octopus bimaculoides
CAACAGGAGCTATAGGTGTGATATTACAGAGGGGACGAGGTTTATTGTTCCTGTGGATTCAGGAACAGGAAAGCAATTTTAATTTAGCAATAGAAATTATAAAACTGTTAAAGGATGAGATTCAAGTTAATTTAGTAGCTGAAAGAATATTAAGTATGGCTGCACATAAATACCTCAACATCTACATATACGCATACACGTGCTTATACATATATACATGCATGCATACATACATACG
>NW_026300344.1:0-527 GCF_001194135.2 Octopus bimaculoides
TATATATATATATATATATATATACAGGGTGTTTACAAAGTCTCTCCGCAGTAAATGTTCTATTGCAAAATAAATATTTATAAGGTGCTATAAGTCTACAAAAGAATATATTAGACTTCACAAGACTTTAAAAAACTTTGTAAGATGTGTTGAAAGGGTCGTCCTTCATTTTCAATACATAAGTTAAGTCTTCCACGTGTGTTTTGAAATACATCTTGGAGGGTCTGAAAATTCACTGCAGCGAGACCTTTTGAACACCCTGTATATAACGAAGAATCAGCCTGACAGATTATCCTGGAGATACGCGGCGTATATTCATAAATATACCTAAAGTAACATAAGACTATGAAACTATTAGTAGCTCTTTCGGTTGTGTATTAAATATCTCTTTGCAGTTCTATATTTAAGAGATGAGGAATTATGTACATTGTTTACATTGTTTACATTCGACGGATATTTGTCATCATCTTGTTTGTCCTTAACACAACGTTTCGGCTGATATACCCTCCAGCCTTCATCAGGTGTCT
>NW_026300345.1:0-367 GCF_001194135.2 Octopus bimaculoides
TAGAACTGGTAGAAATGGAAACAAAAATATCCCTCAGATCACACCCTACTATCTTATCTATGTATATATGTGTGTATAACAGAGTGCTGAAAATTTCCTGGCTTTAAGTGTTTGCAAGAGGCCTGGTTGGAGACCCAACCTTCTGCGTTCTTTCACAGGCCTTAGAAAAACTGAAGGACCACTGCAATAAGTATGTGAATCTGAGAAGATGTGTGAATATGATGATTAAATCATAATTAACAGATACTCCTATATTCTCTTTTACCCAACGCCAGGAACTTTACAGCATACCCTCATATGTATGTATGTACATATTCGCCATGTTGGACCACTTATTCTACATATTTTTTTTCAACCTCTGTCTATT
>NW_026300346.1:0-288 GCF_001194135.2 Octopus bimaculoides
CTTTTACAGACACATATCTATCTATATATCTATATATCTATCTATCTATCTATCTATCTACACACATACACAAATACAAGGGAAGTGTATGTCTGTGTGTGTGCATGTGTGTGTGTGTGTGAGTGTGTGCGTAATCTATATATACATACATTATATATATATATGTAAGTGGTGCGTCACACATAGAACATGAGAGGATCAACCAGGCAGTCGCGGAGTCAAAATGGAGAAACGAAGGAATTCGTGTGATTGATAAGAGATGCATAAGCGAGTGCTAATGACCAGCAG
>NW_026300347.1:0-431 GCF_001194135.2 Octopus bimaculoides
GAGTGCAATATTATTAAAAAAATAATCTCCACTCTGTCACTTGCGTACTTTTGCTATTTATCCCGTTACCTCTACGATATAATCGCGTACCAAAGTTTGCAAACGAATGGAAATATTAACCAAACTATGAACCATAACCTGAATTTTGTATACTCAGTAAATACGATTACAACAAACCAACAACTTGATCAGATTATAAATTATGCTTAATCCTACCTAAAGCCTTCGTTACCATATTAGCGACAACTGTATATGTAACAAAGGTTTTTTTACTCTAAAACGGATTCCAATATCAAAAACTGATTTTGAATTATTTGGTAATCCAAGAGTTCGTTCCCTTGTTAGGTTTTCTCACTGATGGAGAATAAGTGTAGTTTGTTTTGAATTATTTTTCCTTATTACGATTTTATTTTAATCATTATTGAATACAT
>NW_026300348.1:0-402 GCF_001194135.2 Octopus bimaculoides
GTATATATATATATATATATATATATATATATATATATAAAATATACATACGTGTGAGTGTATATATATATATACATACATATATATGTGTGTGTAGGTAATATATATATATATATATATATGCATATATACGTAGAAATGTATGTATATTTGTAGGTATTTATATATGTAGGTATGTAGATATGTATAGGTATGAACATATATATATATATATATATATATATATATATATATATATATATATATATATATATATATATATATATATATATATATATAGGTATATATATATATATAGGTATATATTTGTGTATGTGTGCATATATGTATGTAGGTTTTGTGTGTATGTATATATGTAGGTATGTGTACATATAGGTATGAATATATATATATATATATATA
>NW_026300349.1:0-293 GCF_001194135.2 Octopus bimaculoides
TATACATATATATATATGTATCTCTCTCTCTCTCTCTCTCTCTCTCTCTCCATATATATATAGATGCATATAGACAGATAGATAGATACACACATATACACACACACGTATTTATGTACATATGCATTTACATATACACACCCTACACACATATATATACAAACATATTCATATCCATAAATATTTGTGGGTCCATACAGCCACATTTACATACCTCTATATATACACACAGACACACATGCACACACACACACACACACATACAGACATACACACACATGCAGACATACAAA
>NW_026300350.1:0-343 GCF_001194135.2 Octopus bimaculoides
ATAATAATAATAATAATAATGATAATGATAATAATAATAATAGCGAAATTATTATTAATGATAATAATATGATATATTGATGATAATATCATTACAAATAATGATAATAATGATTATAATACATATAATATAAGAAAAGTAACATTAATAAGAATGTCAGCAATAAAATGAATATGTATATATTGGAAAACTATCTTGCATTGACGATTTACAATCAATAAAGCGCCAGAAAAAAAAGTGTGAAATATTTTTTAATGCGAAATGTTATGAAAAAAAAAAATTCAAATTAAATGGTAATGTAAATAATAATAATAATAATAATAATAATAATAATAATAATAAT
>NW_026300351.1:0-249 GCF_001194135.2 Octopus bimaculoides
TATTATTATTATTATTATTATTATTATTATTATTATTATTATTATGCTCGGTGGTGAGCTGACAAGAATCGTTAGCACGCCAGGTGAAACGCTTAGCGGTATTTCGTCTGTCTTCACGTCCTGAGTTCAAATTCCGTCGATGTCGACGTTGCAGTTCATCTCTTCGCGGTCGTTGAAAAAAGTACCAGTTGAGTACTGAGGTCGATGTAATCGACTTAACCCCTCCCTCCAAAATTTCAGGCCTTGTGC
>NW_026300352.1:0-596 GCF_001194135.2 Octopus bimaculoides
TGTATATATATGTATATATATATGTATGTATATATATGTGTATATATATGAAATAAATACGAGAATCAGCCAAACCATAAATAATGCGTTTTTTTTCAATTGCATGAACCAAAAGTCGGAGGGAGACGGGATAAACTACCTGCATCAACTTGCTATATGTATATATTCATATGTATATATATATGTATATTTATGTATATGTATATATATATATATATGTATATATATATGTATATATATGTATATGTATATATGTATATATATAGGTGTATATATGTATATATGTGTATGTATATATATATATTTATATAAATATATGTATATGTATATATGTATATATATATTTATATATATATATATATATTTATATATATATATATGTATATATATATATATATATGTATATATATGTGTATATATATGTATATATATATATGTGTATATATATGTGAAGGCAACTCTTCTAGGAGAAGGACACTCCGACATAAAACCAGGTCCATGACTTCTGTGGGAGCAGACTGGGCTCTTTAAAAAAAAAAATTTTTATTATGAGGTCGTGGTTAGGACAACCAGTATAGGAGAATAAAACTCCGAAT
>NW_026300353.1:0-688 GCF_001194135.2 Octopus bimaculoides
TGGTACTTAATTTATCAACCCCGAAGGATGAAAGGCAAAGTCGACCTCGGTGGTGTTTGAACTCAGAACGTAAAGACAGACGAAGTACCACTAATCATTTCGTCCGGCGTGCTAACGATTCTGCCAGCTCGCCGCCTTCATAAGTGTAATAATGATGATTAATCAATAGGAGCAGACATTTTCGTCAAGATCAGTGATTTCAGCAACAGCGAGTCTAGTGTTTCTGGTTGAACTCTTCGTCAAAGAGAGAGAAAAAAGAACAAAAAAAATGAAGCGGCGTTGAAGGACAAATGAACTAGGATTAGTGAGAGAGGAGAAAGGTTGGGGTGTGTGTGTGGGGGAGTAATAGAGGAAGAATTAATGCTGATGGAGTGAAAGCAGCGCCAGAGCCAGCGAGGAGGAAATGATTTGTAAAACGGGAAGAAGAGGTGGAAGCTGAAAGGAATTTCATAAATAAGAATATGGCCAGACATTTTGGGGCAGGAGGTGATCGTTTAAACTGACACTAACATTCGATTGGTATTTATTTTACCGACTTCGGTTGGATGTAAAGCAAGGTTGATCGCAACGGGATTTGAACTCAGAACATAGAGTCGGACAGAATAAATGTCTGAAGGCGTCTTATTTTGTCCGACGCTCGAACGATTCTTATTTCTTTATTGCCCACAAGGGGCTAAACATAGAGGGG
>NW_026300354.1:0-446 GCF_001194135.2 Octopus bimaculoides
GCGTCATCTTTGCAAGTAAGTTTCAACTTTATATATATTATACATGCATTGATATATATTCACATACATACATAGATGAAAATGAATCGCAAGAAGAAAACCATTTTAAGAAACTATTTAGATATATATGCATACATAAAGATATATATACACATATATACATACATAGACATATATACAAACATAGATTTATACATACATACATACATTCGTCATACATAGACAGACAGATACATATATATATATTCACACACATACGTAGTTGTATATACACATACAAATATTGATATATATTCATTCATAGATTTGTGCATACATTCATTCATAGATATATATATATGTACACAGATATATATTCACATACATACGTTGATATATATTCACTCATAGATATGTACATACATACATAGATATATACTCATAGACAGATATATTCACATAGATAT
>NW_026300355.1:0-252 GCF_001194135.2 Octopus bimaculoides
TAGCGTCTTCTACTATAGATTAAGGTTAATCAATGACATGTGAGTGGGTGTGGTAGATGGAAACTGAAAGAAACCCGTGTATACATACATATATATGTGTGTGTGTGTCTGTGTAACATATGGCATAATTATAAACAGGGCAAATTTTATCCATTTCTCCGCAGTCTCAAAAAATAATGAACAACCTTAATCGACTTTCGAAACTTATTGGGTTCTCATCAGAGACGTCTACAGTATTCTGACGGTATATAT
>NW_026300356.1:0-204 GCF_001194135.2 Octopus bimaculoides
TTTAAGCATTTTATCTGATCAAATTCATCCTATGGTTGTGGAACTGTTTTGGGGGGGAAACGCAATCTTTCAGGATGATAATACACCAATTCACACAGCTAAAATTGTTACTGAATGGCACGAGAAACATTCTAGTGAAGTCGAACATCTTATTTGGCCATCACAGTCCCCAGATCTCAATATTATTGAACATTTATGGTGCAT
>NW_026300357.1:0-395 GCF_001194135.2 Octopus bimaculoides
ACAGGCATACATACATACATACATGCATACATACATGCATACATACATACGTTCACACAAATATACGTACGTACATACATAAAATCATTCAGTTTGGGTAGCCACGCTTGTCCTGTGGCCCTATTGATTGAATCAACAAAGAACGCTATCTCCAACAAACGCCACAAGTTGTTAAATAACTTCTTATTCCTCGTATGTCGTTTATTGAAGAACCCTTTTATGTAAAATCATGGTGATGTTTGTCAGAAACTTGAATTCACCGAACCGAGATTTACTACAAACAATGTGGTTAACCACGACAACCTGCAAAACCGACGAATGACTGAAGAGAACCAGCGTCTAAAGATGTAAACAGAATTTTATTAGAAAAGAAACCGGAACTATAAAATATATTT
>NW_026300358.1:0-1667 GCF_001194135.2 Octopus bimaculoides
AGGGAAGGAAAGAAAGGTAGTTTTACGTTTCGAGCAAAGCTCTTCTTCAGGAACAGTAGTCAGAGGAAAGTTCAAGAGAAAACGAAGACAGGAATAAAGTCGCCAACGATTCACATGTAGTTATATATTGGAATGTATATATATATGTATATATATATATATATATAGATAGATAGATAGATAGATAGATAGATAGATATGTACACAACAGGCTTCTTTCAGTTTCCGCCTACCAAATCCATTCACAAGGTTTTGGGCAATCAGAGGCTATCGGAGAAGACACTCGCTCGGCCAGCTTCTCGTCCATCCACCGCCTAGGTGTCAGCAGTAGGACTGAACCCAGAACCATGTGGTTCACACGCACACACACAGAGTTATGTGTTTATTCTGCTGCAATGCATGTTTATTCACGTTCCCCCATGTGACCAAAAGAAAACATAAAACGCGCATGAAGAATTACTGTGGTTGTCTTGGGTGGAGAATCATCCTAACCAGCAACCGAATCTATTGTGAGGGTCGTTCGGTCACGTTCCTTTCACTGCGACGCTCAAATGGTTTCCTTCCGTCCCGGTGGCCATGGCGAAAGAGATTGCATGGAGGACAATACTGAAAGGACCAAGGACAGAGATTTCTGTTAAACCACATCCGACCCTTAAAGATTATTGTGGTCAAATCGTGCTGTCCCCTAGAGGATATACTGAAAGTTGGGAGAGCGTGACGTGTATATCTAAATAAAGGGCCTGCTCTCAGAATGCGTTTCTAAGTCTGAGAAATGAAGGCATTCGTTCTTTTAACGCCCAGAGTAATCCTGGAGTTGTATGGTTTTTTCTATGGCTCTTAGTGGTGGTGGTGTTGATGGTGGTGGTGAGTGGAGGAAGTAAGTAATGTTATTGTGACTTTTCATTTGCATAACTATCGTATACGTCATCGTACATGTCCAATTATTTAGTTATTAATTGTCTTACATCGTCGATCGCACAGGGTGCGGCAGACAAACCTGCCATGTTTTACACGGCCTTTGTTGTGGCGCTTAGCAAGTCAGGCAGGTGATAATGGTGTCTTCATTTCGATAATGTTTCACAGTTTTCTGTTTAATGAGCGAAATGCTTTCGTTTGGTGCACATCGTGCGTTGGTTTATTAAAACGTTGAACAAGAGGGAGCGAAATCTGAAGTTTTGTTTTTTTTGCTCACGCTTATGTCAACCAACATTATTTTTGCGACACGCCCTTCTAATGTTTTCCCAACTGTTGGCCTTGTGGCAAAAGAAAGAAACCACAACCACCACCACCACCATCATCATCACCATCATCATCACCATCCTCGTCGTCATCGTCGTCGTCATAACTGTTACTAAGGCGGCAGAATGGTGAAGCATGCCGGACAAAATGCTGAGCGGCATTTCTTCCGACTTCACGCTTTTAGTTCATATTCTGCCAAGGTCGACCGTGCCTTTCATCCTCTCGAGATCGATAAAACAAGTACCAGTTAAGCAATGGGATTGATATAATCGACTAACCTGCCCCTCCCCCGAAATTGCTGGCCTTGTGCCAAAATTCGAAACTATTATCACCATTATTATTATTATTATTATTATTATTATTATCATTATTATTATCATTATTATTATTATTATTATTATTATTATTATTATTATTATTATTATTAT
>NW_026300358.1:2837-3219 GCF_001194135.2 Octopus bimaculoides
GGTGGTGGTGGGAGAGGTGGAGGAGTTAATAAATGAGGAAGATGGGGGAAGTGGAGGTGGAGGAAGATAGCGAAGACGAAAAGAGAAAGAAGAAGAAGAAGGAGGAGAAGGAGGAGAAGGAGAAGAGGAAGAAGAAGGAGGAGAAGGAGGAGAAGGAGAAGAGGAAGAAGAAGAAGAAGAAGAAGAAGAAGAACAAGAAGAAGAACAAGAAGAAGAAAAAGAAGAAGATGAAGAAGAAGAAGAACGAGAAGAACAAGAAGAAGAACAAGAAAGGAATAAAGCTGTGAAGAAAATAGGGATCCGAAAGAAACCATGAAGATAAAAGAGCCGGGAAGAACAAGTAGTAGTAGTAGTAGTAGTAGTAGTAGTAGTAGTAGTAGTA
>NW_026300358.1:3452-3680 GCF_001194135.2 Octopus bimaculoides
AAAAAAAAAAAGACCTTCCTGCCTTGGCCACCCAGTCGGTTAAGGAAGTGAAGGACTCTATTGTCTTTAAGATCGTGCTGCATGCGAACTGACGAACTTTTGGCTGCTATTTCTAGGAAGCCGAAACTCACTCTCTCTCTACCTCTGTTTGTCTCTCTCTACCTCTGTTTGTCTCTCTCTACCTCTGTTTGTCTCTCTCTACCTCTGTTTGTAGATCGGAAGAGCGTC
>NW_026300358.1:3962-4273 GCF_001194135.2 Octopus bimaculoides
GGTAGATGGAGGAGGGGGGTAGATGGAGGAGGGGGCGCCCTCATCGAAAGGTTCGGGGGTAAAAGAAAACCAGGTAAAAAGGTAAGTAGTACAGGGTGGAGGGAAGGGACAGGGTGGATTTCGGGTGAAATAAACAGAGCAAGTCTGTGTGTCGCCGTCAGCCAATGATAAATTTGGGATGACAATGTATGTATAATGTGTATAGCTGTAGTAGTAGTCGTGTGTGTAGGGTGTTTATGTGACTGTGTATAGACAGTGTGTGTATATTTGCTATGTATGTATATGTATGCATGTATATATATGTGTGTATA
>NW_026300359.1:0-303 GCF_001194135.2 Octopus bimaculoides
TGTGTGTGCATGTGTGTGTTTGTGTTTTGGGTGTGTGTACCAAAACTTATAGCTATCACTCGAATATGTGTAAAAACGAGAAGGAAACAGCTGAACGGAGTGCTGCATCAGTTCATATGTTTATATGCATAGGAGTGGCTGTGTGGTAAGTACCTTGCTTACCAACCACATAGTTCCGGGTTCAGTCCCACTGCTTGGCACCTTGGGCAAGTGTCTTCTACTATAGCCTCGGGCCGACCAAAGCCTTGTGAGTGGATTTGGTAGACGGAAACTGAAAGAAGCTCGTCGTATATATGTATATAT
>NW_026300359.1:960-1823 GCF_001194135.2 Octopus bimaculoides
TGTGTGTGTGTGTGTGTGTGTATATGTTTGTGTATCTGTGTTTGTCCCTGCCAACATCGCTTGACAACCGATGCTGGTGTGTTTACGTCCCCCGTAACTTAGCGGTTCGGCAAAAGAGACCGACAGAATAAGTACTAGGCTTACAAAGAATAAGTCCTGAGAGTCGATTTGCTTGACTAAAGGCGGTGCTCCAGCATGGCCGCAGTCAAATGACTGAAACAAGTAAAAGAGAATAGTCAGAAGCCTCTATAGAGAATCGAACCCTGTACCACTGAAATCCAGCTGATCGCTCTGTACCATTAAGGCAAGAGCCCACTGACATGAAACAGTATCTTGTTTATAAGGCTACATATGTTTGTTTGTATATCCTCTTTCTACTACAACAACGTTTATCTCCTCCCCCAATTTGGGTTTAATAACTCTGTTGTCCCAGAACAGTGGGAATTTTCCAGTCTTCATCCCCTTTTAAAAACATTGTGCCCACACATTACCTATCAATTAATGTCCGGTCAGTTTCATTAGTTCTTGAGCATCAAAGAAACACTCTGGAATATCTGGAACTCCCATAACCTTATTCAACCCTCACAATTTGGATTTGTCTAATGTAAATCATCTAAATTGCAGATTGTGGCTCATGTGTGGATGTTTTCATTCTTGACTTGCACCAAAGCCTTTTAATTCTGTTATGCAAATTAATTCTGATGAAAATTTCAGAAATGGGTGTGAGGTATTATTTTATATCTGGATGTGCAAATCTCCATTCTCCTGCTCTTTATTAATTTCATTATTTTTTTCTTCTACGGACACTATGTAGTCTTTGCAAGGACATTTGGATTTACCAAGGGACTGTAGTAAATTGTAAC
>NW_026300360.1:0-262 GCF_001194135.2 Octopus bimaculoides
AACTCCTGTTTATGAGGTAGAAACTCCTTGTTATTTTGGGTACTTGAGTGAATATATAAATTTAGTAAATGGAGTAAAACTCATATGTTAAATGAATTCTTTTATTGCCTGTAACAATCATTTAACATATGAGTTTTACAGTATAATATATATAATATTAGGGTTAAATTCCAAAAGTACAGGTAAAAACTCAATTAAAATTAATTTATTAAAAATTAAAATAAGTTTCACAGTATAATATATATATATATATATATATATA
>NW_026300361.1:0-268 GCF_001194135.2 Octopus bimaculoides
ATTAAAATTATCGAAAATAAATTCTATTCAAAAATACAGCTAATCGTCAAGTCGTAAATAGAACAATAATTATAATAAATAAATATAAATATCAACCAACAATAAGTACCAAATGAATTTATATAAAATACCTATTTTATAAAGATAGAAAAATTATTAAAAATATCAAAATAATAAACATTCCATAATCATCCTCACATCCATATATCCATATATCCATATATGCTAACATGTATATTATATACAAAAACCAGCTTACATAAATTAT
>NW_026300362.1:0-227 GCF_001194135.2 Octopus bimaculoides
AAACACACACACATACACTCATGATCTGGCTGTTATGTACACACGCAAACATGCACACACAGACACATGCATATTCACAAACTCATGATCTAGTTTGGTTATGCACACACACACATATGCAAACACAAGCATACATGCACACACACACACACACACGATCTATCTCAGTTATGTACTCACACACACACACACACACTCATGATCTGTGTCAGTTATATACACATACA
>NW_026300363.1:0-465 GCF_001194135.2 Octopus bimaculoides
GTGTAAGCTTCACACAAAATTCTGTGAATTAGATTTTAATAAATTAAAATGTTAACTTCATCATCATCATTCAACCTCCATTGGCCATGCCAATATGGGTTGGATGGTTTAACCGGGGCTGGGGAGCTGCAGCAGATTTCAGTCACATTTTGGCATGGTCTCTACTGGATGCCAACCACTTCACAGTGTGCAGTGTGCTTTTATGTGGCACCAAAGGGTCACTTTTATATGGTGGCATTTTACAGGGCTTTTAATGTCCACAAGCACTTTTGAAGACCAGAGGGACAGGTCTTAACACTTCTGTTATGGAGTGTGCGTCTTCTTGAGTACAACAAAGCACCAGGAATCTTCGTCCTTTTCATCTCCCCTGATAGGTCTTTCAAGGTGTCCCATCTTCTTTGAGAGTCTAGCACTTCTTTACGGAGTTGTCGGCATCCAGCTCAGTTCTTCGGTTAAATGTTTAAT
>NW_026300364.1:0-315 GCF_001194135.2 Octopus bimaculoides
TGAACGCACTTTCAGCATCGGTTTGATTTTTGAACTCCTTCTCTCGCAGGGAACCATCAAAGTGCTTGGAAACGTGGTAGTCCGTAAGAGAAAGGTCTGGGGAATAGGTTGGGTGGAGAAGAACTTCGTAGCCAAGTTCCCTCAACTTCTGGAGCGTTATTAGTGAAACATGTTGTCGAGCATTGTCATGAAGAATGATTGGCTCTCTTCTGTTGACCAGTCTGGGATGTAGGAGTAGCAGTTTTTCGTTCATTTTGACAATTTGATGGCAATATGTTTCTGCAGTAATGGTTTTTCCGGGTTTTAAGAATTATA
>NW_026300365.1:0-681 GCF_001194135.2 Octopus bimaculoides
GTACGAACGAACGAACAAACGAACGTACGTACGAACGATCGAACGAACGTCCGGACGGACGCCAGAATAAACGAACGAAAACATCTACGTACCTCAGTACGTACGAACGAGTGAATGAACGTATGTACGAACGAACGATAGTACGTAAGAACGAAATGAAAGAGCAAGCGAACGTACGAACGAACTAAAGAATGAACTTACGTATGTACGTTCGAACGAACAATATATCGTACGTATGTAATTACGTATTTACGATCGAACGAGCGAACGAACGAACGCAAGAGCGACTGTAGGATCGTACGTTCGAACGAATGAAATAACGAACGAACGTACGTACGTGCGGACGGACGAACGAACGTACGTACGTAAGAACGAACAAACGATCGAAACAAACGAACGTTGGAACGTACGAACTAACAAACGAACGTACGTACGTACGAATCCAGAAAAGAACAAACGAACGATCCAACGAACGAACGTACGCACGTATGTAATTACGTAAGTACAATCGAACCAACGCATATACGTATGTACGTACGTATGTTCGAACGAACGTACTTTCGTACGAACGAAAGAACGAGGAAACGAACGTACGTACGTGCGTAGGGACGGACGAAAGAAAAAACGAACGAAAGCATCTACGTAACTCCGTACGTACGAACGAGCGAATGAACGTATATA
>NW_026300365.1:1575-1824 GCF_001194135.2 Octopus bimaculoides
ACGAACGATCAAACAAACAAGAGAAAGAACGATTGAAGGAAAGAACGAATGTAAGTATGTACGTAGGTACGAACGAACAAACGAGGAAACGAACGTAAGTAACTACGTACTGACGAAAGAACGAACGAAAGTACGTATGTACGGACGGACGGACGGACGAAAGAATAGTACGAACGAACGATAGTACGAACGAACGATAGTACGAACGAACGATAGTACGTACCAACGAAATGAGGGACCAAGCGAACG
>NW_026300366.1:0-1005 GCF_001194135.2 Octopus bimaculoides
TATATATATATGTGTGTGTGTGCGTGTTTGCATGTGTGTGTATGTATATACTTACAAGGTGAGTGGAAAGTGTAACTAAGCCGCTATATGTATATATAAATCCAAGAAATCGAATAGGAATGTAACGGACGACAATAAAAACATACGAACAGATAAACGATACAAAGAGGGACAGAAAAAGATAAGGACGGATCATTCGAGTCCTTGTAGTCGGCTGTTACTTTTTTTATTCCTTTTTTTTTATATATATACATAGATCGGAGTACGTACACTTTTTGCTCACATTGTAAGAATGTATGTAAATTCTGTACAATTTCAGTCCTTCTCTTTCCCCCTCATACGTCTCCTTCCTTTCCTCTGTTCCTTTCTCTCTCCCGATCCCTCACGTGTGTTGGCATTTTCTTTCTTGAATCTCTCCACTTTCCTACGTTATCTCACTTGAACCTTCCGCTTTGTCTCTTTTTCTCTCCCTTTCACTCTCTCCCCGTCTAATTCCTTCCCTAATTCTTCAATCTCTTCCCTCTACCTCTCTCTTCTCCTTCCAAGTAACCTGTGTTCAGCGAAGCCTGGCATTTCTTTCTTGGCTTGACTGCCGCCCATACTGCACCTCTTATTTTCCTGTCTCCTGACTTTCATCTGTTTTTGTGCCTCAAGGCTTTCAAGCCACACGCCAGCTCAACTTGATATGTCCTTATTAGTCAAATTTGTAATCGGGTAACATTATCTCCGTCCTCTCGTTCTTTTGTCTGTGTTGTCGTATACATTCGCTCGATTTGTTCTAAAAAATTAATGCTCCTAACTTAGATTTTTAAGACCAGCCAATTCTGAACAGTCTCAAATGTAATGAGACGAAACTGAAATGATAATTTAGAAATTTGACTTCTGAATACAAGGCCTTGAATGATCCTTTCTGGCTTTTTCCTGTCAGTCTTTGTATCGTATATTTGTCTGTATGTTTTATTATCGTCTCTTACGTTCTTATTCTAATTTTTGGGGTTATATATA
>NW_026300368.1:0-404 GCF_001194135.2 Octopus bimaculoides
TAAATTACAGGTGTTCCCTTGTTACTCACACCATTAAAACTGCAGTGAACAAGTGGTCAGTTTGTTATAGACATTTGACCAATGTTATCATAAATTGTAATGTATGATTGTAAATAAATAGATATGTTTGTTCATATGAGGTTTTTTTCCTGCTATAAGGTACAAGGCCTAAAATTTTGGGGAAGGGAGCTAGTTGATTACATCAAACCCTGTACTCAACTGGTACTTCTTTTATTGCCCTCAAAAAGATGAAAAGGCAAAGTTGACCTCAGCAGAATTTGAACTCAGAATGCAAAGCCATAAGAAATGCCATTAAGCATTTCACTCAATGTACCAACAATTCTACCAGTTTGACACCATTAGTTTCAAATTTTGGCACAAGGCCAGCAATTTTTAAGGGAGCT
>NW_026300369.1:0-297 GCF_001194135.2 Octopus bimaculoides
TTAATATGTCACATGTTTTATAAATATTAGCGCTTGCACCTATTCTTGTTCATATTTGAATAACCTACAAGAATAAGTGCAAGCGATAATATTTATAAAACATGTGACATATTAATAAATATCTATAAATGTACAACCATCCAGATATCTGAGTATCTTATTATTTTTTCTAATATATATATATATATAAAATAATTATGATAGTAATATTAGGGATAAAAATTCATATTTACAAAATTGAATAGAATTGAATAGAATTGATTTTCGATCGATTTATTTTGAATCGATTTGAATCGA
>NW_026300370.1:0-438 GCF_001194135.2 Octopus bimaculoides
TCGATATTATGTAAATAGAGGAATTTATCTGTAATATATTGACAATTATTCGGTTGCCATAATAAAACTCCGAGTTTAGGATTCGGGCTGGAAAAGGAGAAGAAAGAAAATGAAGAATGTGAAAATGGTGTATAGCGAACAAGACGAAGAAGAAGAAGGAGGAGAAAAGAGGAGGATGTGAAGATGAGCAAGAAAAAGAAATAGCAGGGAAAAGAAAGAAAAGTAGAAGGAAGGAATAGAATAAGAAAAGAAGACATAAGTGAATAGATACATAGGTAGACTGAGGGAGAGATATGATAGATAGACAGTCGGACAAAACAGATAGATAGATAGAGAGAGAGATGGATAAACAGAGGGATGGATGGATAGATAGATAGATAGAAAAATAGATAGACAGTCAGATAAAACAGATAGATAGATAGATAGATAGATAGATAG
>NW_026300371.1:0-733 GCF_001194135.2 Octopus bimaculoides
TTTTTTTTCTGAATATCATTTAATATGCACAAATACTCAAGTTTCGTATACGTATATCGAAATTGTCGAGTGAGTTAACTGAGTTAAATGTAAGCATGTAAGTGCATATATGTGATGTCATTCGGTTCCCATTCTCAGAGAACAGAATGAGAGTATCGATAAACAGAAAATTCAATGAATTAAACTATATCATTGTAGTCTACAATGGGATAACATAAAACCTGATCTAGATTTTCCGATATAGAAAAGTTTGCATTAAATCAAATATGAAATTATTCCGGTTGTAAGACAATGTTTTATCTCCTATTTAAACATGAGTAAATCTATAAAGGTCGCCAGTATGTCTTTGTCAAAGAACACTTACAAGTAAATAGAAACTAATTGGTCTAGCGTCTGCGTTTTCTTTCAGATATTGCATTCTATCAAAATATTTCAGAAATGATACATTATAGAATAAAGAACCGATGTCATCCAAAAAGTTGTTCCTAAGGCCTTCATTAGTGAGTTTGACAGTAAACACGCTTAATCATATAAAAGGCGTCAATGCAGATGTCATAGCTAATTGCCGGGTTACATGTTTGAATGACTTTATAACAAATGTTACTGTTAAAAAAAGAAGAAAGTAAACAAAACCATAATTTCCTATAAATTACGTAGCAAACAGAGAGTTTCCATAAAGTTTTAGGTTAAAGAAATTCTAATTTAAATATCAACAAATAACAAAAGTACGTAA
>NW_026300372.1:0-347 GCF_001194135.2 Octopus bimaculoides
ATATATATATATATATGTGTGTGTATGTGTGTGTGTGTGTGTATGTGTGTCTATCTATATATGTATTAGTATACACGACTAACTAACGAAGCGTTATGACTAAAACATGTTAGAAATGCATTAGCTTTGTAATCACAATAAACAATGTGATTAGATTACAATGTATAGATTATTGTACCAGAGACGATAATCACTCTGGCTGTGCGTATACATTATATATACACCCGTACATATATACATCTACATATACCATCTACCTATATATATATATATACATCTTTACATACCTATATATGTGTGTGTATTTATGCAGGAACCCAATTGTGCGTGTATATATATATATATAT
>NW_026300373.1:0-1037 GCF_001194135.2 Octopus bimaculoides
AACGTGACACAGACAGACTGTATGTACCAAGAAAAAGAGGGGAAAGTGGAGTGATTGGATGCGAACACAGCCTTAGAATAGAAGAAAATAACATAGAATGGTCTGTAAAAATGCCTCAGAACCGCTATTGTTAGAAGTAAGAAGGTCAGGCTTATGTAGGATGAAAGATTGCAAAGATAAAGCACTGTACAAGAAATTGAAAACGAATGAAACTGAAAATAGGTGGGTAAAGAAAAGAATGCATGGACAATTTTATAGGGATGTTGAAGATAAGAGAAACAGAGAAAAAAGATGGCTGTGGATGACTAAAATTGATTTAAAACTGGAAACGGAGGCTCTAATCTGTGCCGCCCAAGAGCAGGCACTAAGAACAAACTACATAAAACACAAAATAGACAACACATCAGAAATTGATAAGTGCAGAATCTGTTGACAAAACGGTGAAACCGTATGGCATATTACCAGCCAATGTACGCCTCTAGCCCAGAAAGAATATAAGAGACGTCACGACCATATAGCCAGGCTTGTCCTTTGGACACTTTGCAACAGGTATGAACTTGACAGAGCAAAAACTTAGTACGACCACAAACCTGAAGGCATTGTCGAAAATAGAAATGCAAAGATCCTATGGGATTTTATGATTCAGTGCGTCCAGGAGATAGAGAATAGGAAGCCAGACATAGTCTTAATTGAGAAAGAAAGACTATGCTGGATCGTAGATATAGCATGCCCAGCTGACAGCAAGGTGTGCGATAAGGAAGAAAGAAAAGTTGAGAGATATGACAGGTAAGCTTGAGAAGATAAGCAGTTGTGGTCCATGAAAATGGTAGCAGTAGTACCAATAATTGTCGGAGCCCTAGGAACAGAGAGCAAAAATCTTGAGAAGTACGTGGGACAAATAGGGGCTGCAATAAGGGTAGAGCACTTGCAGAAAACAGCACTGCTTGGAACTGCTCAAATACTCGGGAAGGTGCTCGGAAAATAAGAGGTGTTACCTTAGTTGACTGGTAGTGAACAGCTGACACCGTAGTACATCT
>NW_026300374.1:0-690 GCF_001194135.2 Octopus bimaculoides
AGAGAGAGAGAGAGTCTGAAGGTGAGATAGAAAATAATCTTTATAATCTATTTGAATCGAGATGAGATCACTCCCATCAAGCAAGAATCTATGAAAAAGACTCATCACAAAATTTCAAAAATAATATAATTTGGGATAAAGAAAGAAAAGATAAAATTTTAGCACACATTTTATTGTAACAATAGGATAAAAAAACATAACAGCGAGTACATTGAGAAGCAGAGTTAGGATACAAAAGTTTAATTTATTTATTGTTTCTTTTCTTTCGTGGTCAAATATTGTAACATCGGGTTTATTGTTTTCTATGTGGTTTGGTGTTATTACTGGGCTATCTACTAAAATCGTAACCTTTTCATATGTTACCTTTTCTATTTGTACGTTTCTGATTTTCTGTTTTTTTGATATGTTCTATTGCTGTAGTAGGTTTGCAAAGATTACATTGTTTCTGCCTCGTAAATAATGTATAATATTTTTTTATCTATCATTGAGTATTTGCTTTGTTTTATAAATTTCAATGTGTCTTTTTTTTTATACTTCTTCCTCATTCAGGTGTTTAAAGTATTCCTTAATTATTTTTTTCTCCCTCGTATTTTTGTATTCATTGACATAATTGATATTATTTTTTATGCATTCTTTTTTAATTTCCATAATATCGTAACCCATATAATAATAATAATAATAATAATAATA
>NW_026300375.1:0-521 GCF_001194135.2 Octopus bimaculoides
ATACACATATACACTCACCTATAGACTGACAAACACATACTCAAAGAGGACACCCAACTACAGAGGCAGACAGAAAGACGGATGTATACATATATATATATATATATATATATATATATATATATATATATATATATGTATATATATGTATGTGTGTTTGTGTGTATGTGTCTAGGTGTGTGTGTGTGTGTGTGTGTATGCATGCACCTACAAACATATATGCATACACACATTGGTAAACAGAGTTGTGTGAATACAGAGTAGGAAACACACGGAGACAAATATAGAAACACACACACGCACGGAGCTATGTACGCATACACACACACACACACAAACACGCACGCAAAGGCACACACAAACTCTCTCTCTAACACGCACACACATTCGCACACATAATCACTGGCAAACACGTTCGTACATGCCCCACTCACACACGTCTATAAAACCAAGCGGACAGCCATATTAAATCACAGACAGCCACACACACACACACACACACACACACACACACACACACA
>NW_026300376.1:0-602 GCF_001194135.2 Octopus bimaculoides
TATATATATGTCTGTCTGTATGTATGTATGTATGGATGGATGGATAGATGGATGCATGCATGCATGTACGGTTATCTACAGAAGTATCTTCCTAACAAATTCTGCTCAGTGTGTTTTGCTAACTCCTCATTCTTCATTCCGAAGCTGCACCATTTTGGTATTGATTCACCAACGTCCAAAAACTTAATCTTCGACTCAAAGAATAAACTGTACTTGATTTATTGAATATATTTTTCTCTTTCCTTTGTATACAGAAACACATATTTATATTTCTTATAGACGCACACATACGCTCACAAACGTATAGATCTGTCTCTTTATGAATGCGATTTTTGTTATTCTTATTATAAATGAATGAACGGAATGGTGTGGGAGCGAAGACAGGTAGGAAACTGGGGGTAGCAGTTATAGAATTGTTGTGATGCAATGAAGTATATATGTGTGTATGAGAGAAGGAGAGAGAGAGAGAGAGATAGAGAGAGAGAGAGAGGGAGAAAAAGGAAGATGGTGCGTGAGTATGAAAGAGAAGATAAAGTGAGAAAAAAGTAGGAGAGACGGTGAGAGAAAAACCTAGTAATACACACACATACATACACACACAC
>NW_026300377.1:0-1096 GCF_001194135.2 Octopus bimaculoides
GTTCCAAGATCTGTATCTAAATTTTTGTGATTCAAAAGAGTGACCAGTGCTATACTACGTTTTCTCGGAACATGTCCAATTAATGATTAATCTTCTTGAACGTAATATAATAGAAAATGAAAAATGTTTGCGCTCTTGCAACTAACTGTTCATCATTGCACCTTCTTGCATCATTATTGTTATGGATTTAATATGCATATTTCTATAATATTAAGATAGATATACTACCTGAAGAAAGTAATACGGCGACATTCCTGTTGAAAAATTAACCTGTATTAATGTTTGTCGATTAACCTGTATTAGTGTATGGATAGTCCTTCGTTCCGGAATCCGATTACAAACAATATCATCTCGCAATCGGCCTACATTTGGAAGCTGAAAGATAGAAAGACTCAGTAAGAGATATAATGGATAATATTGACAATTTATAAAAAAAAAAAATTGAAGCGTTGGATGTTCTCTTTGCTAAAGAATGGAAATTCGATGATAGTTTCAGCTTTTAAACACGTACAAACCGAAATTACCTCCGAGTTACCTCTTTTATGTATGTCTTACTGGTATAACAGTTCTATCGAGAAGATGATATTTTTTTTGTGTACATCGCAACATCAGGCATTTAATGGACTTTGTATATAGTTTGAGCTTTTGAGTCTCTGATACGGTAGATTGAACTAGTGTTTGTCGATTGTCTTGCAATTTTAATGGATAATTCTTGGGCAATTCAAAGACAACAACTTTTGGAAACGCATTTACCGAAATATGATTTTTTTTTTTTTAATCAATGAATTAAAAATTACACTAGTATTACTTGGCCACCTAAAAGTCAACACAATCATATTTTTAAAACATAATAATAACTGGTCCTTCCCTGGAACATTGGAATATAGGGCCTGTTTCCATGATTCTGAGGTGTGTATGTATTCCCTTATTTGAACGTGACACAGGTCTGTCGCAGGATTATCCATTTTTCTCAGCTGAATGAACTGGAGTTATGTGAAATGAGATGCTTTGTAAGTACTAGGCTTACAAAGAAATAAGTCTTGGGGTCGATTCGTTCGACTAAAGACGGTGCTCCAGCATGGCCACAGCCGAATGA
>NW_026300378.1:0-540 GCF_001194135.2 Octopus bimaculoides
ACAACACCAAAAATAAGATAGAAATAAAAATAAAAATAAAGATATGGGTACAGCAGGAAAAAAAGAAAAATAATAATAATAATAAAGAATATATATATATATAAATACACACACACACAAATATGAGTATATATATATATATATATACATTCAAATGTGTATATATATATATATATATATATATATATATACATATATACATATGCATGAAAATATATATATACAGGAGTGGCTATGTGGTAAGTAGCTTGCTTACACGGTTCTGGGTTCAGTCCCACTCCGTGGCACTTTCGGCAAGTGTCTTCTACTATAGGCTCAGGCCGACCAAAGCCTTGTGAGTAGATTTGGGAGACGGAAACTGTGTGTGTGTGTTTGTCCCCCCAACATCATTTCACAACCGATGCTGGTGTATTTAAGTCCCCGTAACTTAACAGTTTGGCAAACGAGATACGATAGAATAAGTACTAGGCAAACAAAGAATAAGTCCTGCGGTCGATTTGCTTGACTAAAGGCGGTACTCCAGCATGGCCGCAGTCAAAT
>NW_026300379.1:0-1088 GCF_001194135.2 Octopus bimaculoides
TATATATATATACATATATATGTATATATATATACGTACATATACATATGCATACATATATATACATACATATACAGATAGATAGATTGATAAATAGATTGATAGATAGACAGACATGTAGTTTAATAGAGAGAGAGGGTGGAAAGAGAGAAATAGAGAGAGGGGGTAGAGAAAGAGGGGTGGGACTTATAAAACTATGCGGAAATGAAATTATTCGAGTATCAATGCCGATATATTGATTCCTGACGTCAGATTACAAAGAGACATTTAAAATCTCAACCAAAAGACAACATAAACATATATATATATATATATATATATATATATAATTGTTGTAGTTTTTTTTGTTGTTTTTTTTTTTTTTTTTTTTGTTTGGCAGAGAAAGTGGTCGTTGGGAATCTGGAGTAATTATATTTAAAATGTAGACAATTTTCGAAGCACTAAATTTATGAAGAGAAATAGGGAAAAAATATTACTTCGGTTGTCATTTATTAAATCAGGGGAGAATAAATTTGAGAATTTAGTGGATGAAGTTCAAAGTTGATTTTATTATAGATTGCTTTAATTTCGAGGATTAAATCTTAATCTAATTTAAGTAGCTAATTTTGACCAGCCTAATTTTGTATTCACATAAATAAAAGTTATACAATTTAAGGAGTTGGTAAGGATGAGAATGACGGAATTTTAATATATATACATATATATAAAATGTATAAATATATATATTTATGTATACTTATATAATATATACTTATATATGTAAAATATGTCTATATATATACAAATATATTCATAGATATATATATATACATATATATTATATATATATATATTGGATGTATATATATATATGTATAGTAATATATTGCATATTTATATTATATGTATATAATCATTTATATATAATCTATACATATATACATACACACATGATGATACATGTGTGTATATGTGGGTGTCTCTGTGTGTATGTACACGTATATGTGTGCGTGTGTATGAGCATACATGTATATACGTATATATGTATGCATGAAGGTTTCTATATTTATATGTGTATATATATATATATATATATATATATATATATA
>NW_026300380.1:0-468 GCF_001194135.2 Octopus bimaculoides
ACAGATACTTTCAGAGAGAGAGAGAGAAAAAGAGAGAAAGAGAGAGAGAGGGAGATGTATATATATACATATAGATGTATATGTACACTTTATTCCACTAAATGAAACAATCACATTTCGATACTGTAATGACAGATACTTTCAGAGAGAGAGAAAGAGAGAAAGAGAGAAAGAAAGAAAGAGAGAGAAAGAGATGTATATGTATACATATACATGTATATGTGCAGGTATATGCATAGATATATATAGATATAGATCTATATGCATACATGTATACATATGTGTAGATGTATATATATATATAGATGTACATGTAATATGTACACATATATACATATATATACATGCATACAGATATCTATACATATATACACCCATCACACACAAGCACATGCATACAAACACATGCACACAAACACACATATTAATCATTTGTTTTCTTATCCAAAACTACGTCAAAAGTACTGA
>NW_026300381.1:0-555 GCF_001194135.2 Octopus bimaculoides
AGAGAGAGAGAGAGAGAGAGAGAGAGAGGGAGAGAGGGAGAGAGGGTGAGAGAGAATGAGATAGAATGAGGGAGAAAGTGTGTGGCAGATAAAGACATGTAGGGGTACAGCGTGTATTTACACGGAATACAAAATATAAATTACAGAATATAGAAAACAAAAAGAGTAATATGAAATTCTTACATTTACGGATATTTCCAGAGCACTGTAGATTATGCTGTAAGCACATTTTAGGGTAATAGATCTGCGTAATGCCGTAGATGTAATACCATAAGATTCAATAAATTTGTTAGACGAAAACAGGTGTCCCTCCTCATGAGAAGAATAGCCAATGACTACATATATTCATCGGCCATTTAACCTCTAAAGCAACGTTAAAAGAATCCGTCAAACGTCAAAGTACAATGCCGGAGGTAGTAGCACAGAATGAATATACTGGAGTTTCAGCTATCATCAATTTGAGGGTTACTCTGTGTTATCAAAACCACATTTAGTTTATATTTACATGTACACGATTGCGTATATGCATGCATATATACGTATATAAGATCGGAA
>NW_026300382.1:0-522 GCF_001194135.2 Octopus bimaculoides
CTTACATCATTAATTTCTTCTGTCAGCATAAATACATTTCATTAATGAAGTACTGCTTACGATAAACAATGAACTATTTCTGGTGAAGACAAATATAATTTATAATTCGTTGAAAGCAGATTATATTACTGGTACCAATCAGGTCTCTCCCAAAACTTGCTCTTGTACCATTTGCGCGTTGTGTATGCCTCTAGTAGAATGCCGACAGAGCGCACTCACTGCCTATGGCTACCTGACGTCATCCAAAGTAATTGTACAATTGTCGCTCGATCTACGAGTGGAATTCTTCGGTGTACGTTCAGATTAAGTGCTAAACATCACATATGTAACGAGAAACTTGGTTACATGACCTGACGAGTCGCCTCTGTGTCGTGAAACGCACCGTCATTCTTTGTATAGTTTCCCCGCCGCGAGTGAACGATGCTGAATATGTCGAAACGATCGTCGTGTTAAAGAAAATTTCCTGTCCATTCTATCTTCCCCATCCAGTGTTTCTACTCTGTGTTTGTGTAGAGGGGGGGG
>NW_026300383.1:0-646 GCF_001194135.2 Octopus bimaculoides
GTTGCTACATCCTCTGGAAAAAATTATTATATATATATATATATATATATGTGCATACACACATGCAAACACATATATACATACACACTCACATATAGATAGATATAGACACATATTCAGTTCTCTCTTTGCATATATAAACTGATGTGTGTGGCCAAAACTTCAAAGTCACTGTCAACAGTATTCTTGCATCGTGGCACTCGTGAAATTAGCATGCAAGTGGCTGAGTACTCCACAGACATGTGTACCCTTAATGTAGTTCTCGGGGAGATTTAGTGTGACACAGTGTGACAAGGCTGGCCCTTTGAATTACAGGTACAACAGAAACAGGAAGTAAGAGTGAGAGAAAGTTGTGGTGGAAGAGTACAGCAGGGTTCGCCACCATCCCCTGCCGGAGCCTCGTGGAGCTTTTAGGTGTTTTCGCTCAATAAACACTCACAACGCCCGATCTAGGAATCGAAACCGTGATCTTATGACCGTGAGTCTGCTGCCTTAACCACTGGGCCATTGTGCCTCCACATTCTTGTTAGCAATAAACTTGTACTACAAAAGTATAGAGCAACCCATCAGATTAATGTAGAATTCTTCTCAGAATAACTGAGCATAAAAACAAACATCAACATATGTGTATATATATGTGTGTATA
>NW_026300384.1:0-428 GCF_001194135.2 Octopus bimaculoides
AGAGTTGAAGTGCTCAGCATGAGCTAGAATTCATCTTATAGTAAAAATAGGTACATAAGGGTGGAAAATTTGCCTTTCATCCTATCCGGGTCGATAACTTAAATACCAGTTGCGTACTGAGATCGTTTTAATTGATGAGCCCCCTTTCCCCAAATTTTAGGCCTTGTGCCTGTAACAGAAAAAATATATATACGTGTGAAAGGCGGCGAGCTGGCAGAATCGTTAGCAACCCTGGTAAAATGCTTAACGGTATTTCTTCTGCCGCTACGTTCTGATTTCAAGTTCTACCAAGGTGGACTTTGCCTCTCATCCTTCTGGAGTCGATAAATTAAGTACGGTTTGAGTACTGAGGTCGATTTAATCGACTTAATCCCTCTCCCAAAATGTCAGGTCTTGTGCCCATAGTAAAAAGGATTATATATATATAT
>NW_026300385.1:0-512 GCF_001194135.2 Octopus bimaculoides
ATCGAAACCGCGATCCTATGACCGCGAGTTCGCTGTCCTAACCACTGTGCCATTGGATAATCGATAACGTAAACAAGAATGCAGGCAAAAATATTTAAATGTATGAAAATAAAAACAAATAATCCAAGGTTAACTATTAGTAGTTTAACTATTAGTAGAGTAAAAATCAATAAAGAAATTAATACAGGGACTTGACTCTATTATATTATATTAAATAAAGTTAAATTAAGTAAAATGTTACGTGCAATTGAAAAATGAGACTTTTCTGTTATATTTTCTGTAAGGAACTGGAATACATATGATTCGAATTTCATCAAAATTGCACATGAGGGTTCTTTCCCTCTTTACACACCCTAAACAATTCTAATCATGAGACATGTATCCCATACTATTGATCTTTATGCGCATATTCCAAAATTTCAGTCTTCTGGAACCTGTAAAAAAGATTTTGCTCCAGCAAAATGGAGCTCATGGAGCTCAAAAATGTGGGAATGAAGGCCCCTATTGGGGGT
>NW_026300386.1:0-339 GCF_001194135.2 Octopus bimaculoides
ATTTTGGATTTTGTCCCTAATATTATTATATATATATATATATGTATACATAAATATATATGTATATATAGATATGTGTGTATATATCGATATGTATGTGTATGTATAATTAAATTAAACAATAGGGTAAAAAATTGGATATTAATTAATATCAATTTAATACCAGGTAACAAGCACATTAAAAGAATCAGGGAGATTCAGAAAAAAATATCTGAGATCTCAAAGGATTATTGTATATGTATATATAAAAATATATACATATGTATATATAAAAATATATTCTCAAAGGGAGAATTATTCGGTCTTAGTAGACACATGACATGTGATCTTCTAGCACAT
>NW_026300387.1:0-283 GCF_001194135.2 Octopus bimaculoides
CTTCATCCACATGTACATATAGATACATAACTGGGTACATGATGTGGCAACGTGTGTGTGTGCGCGCGCGTGTATTTTATTCTTTTATACGTTTCAGCCATGCGACTGTGGCCGTGCTGGAGCACCTACGTGAATTGGTACCCTTTCCAGAGCCCTCTTCTGTAGTTGGCTGTGGAAAGGATATAAATTCACAGAGGTGTTCCAAAATGGCCGTAGCCACACATATATAAATATACGCCCATATGTATATGTATGTATAAATATGAGTGTGTAAGAGTGCGCG
>NW_026300389.1:0-231 GCF_001194135.2 Octopus bimaculoides
AATAATAATAATAATAATAATAATAATAATAATAATAATAATTTTGCTACTACTAAATAATTAAGGAAGATAATAATAACAACAGCGATGACAACACCAACAACATCAACAACAAACAACATCCATAACACTAACAACCGTGAAAATCAGTAAAAGAAATTTTGTGTTATTTACATAGAATAATATTAAGAAAAAATATAAAAATTTCTTAAAAGTGATGCAAAAAAAAAA
>NW_026300390.1:0-403 GCF_001194135.2 Octopus bimaculoides
TAATATTATTATTATTATTATTATTATTATTATTATTATTACTGACGTTACATCCACCAATCAGCTGCCACTGTTACTGCTGCTGTTGTTAGTACTGCTGCTATTACAGCTGCCAGTCAGCTGCTCTTTCTGTGTTGGTGTGATAGCAGCAGTAGTAGTCGTTATTCTACAGTAAAAATCAATACACATCAGTTGACTAATTCCACAGTTTATTTTTAGAAGTTCTTCTTTGCCATTCAAATTTTCTTCTCTGCCATTCAAATAGCCCAGCCAAAATCTCGTTCTTATTTTCGGTCTCAGTACAGTTCTGATATGCTGTGTGTCTACTCTCTTCTAGTATATTATATTATATTATATTATATCATATTATATTATTCTATATTATATTATATTATATTATATT
>NW_026300391.1:0-167 GCF_001194135.2 Octopus bimaculoides
TGTGGTAAGTAGCTTGTTTACCAACCACATGGTTCCGGGTTCAGTCTCACATTTAATGACATTTATTGTTTTTCTTTTAGGTGAAACACTGTTAACAAGCTGCCTCATTTAATTGTGTGTGTGTGTGTGTGTATGTATGTTCATGTATATGTGTGTGTGTATATATA
>NW_026300392.1:0-177 GCF_001194135.2 Octopus bimaculoides
TATATATATATACATATACATATACATATATATATATGCATATACATGTCTATATATATATACATGTATATATATACAAATATATACATGTATATATATACATATATAAACATGTATATATATATACATATATATATACATGTATATGTATACATATATATACATGTATATATATAT
>NW_026300392.1:187-323 GCF_001194135.2 Octopus bimaculoides
ATATATACATATATATACATGTATATGTATACATATATATACATGTATATGTATACATATATATACATGTATATGTGTACATATATATATATGTATATGTATACATATATATACATGTATATATATACATATATAT
>NW_026300393.1:0-394 GCF_001194135.2 Octopus bimaculoides
ATATATATATATATATATATATATATATATATATATACATATATCAGTTATAATATATGTTATATATACAAATATATTATAGATAAAATATATATTATATATATATATATACATATATCTATATATATGCACACACACATATATACATACATATTATATATGTAAATATATATATATATACATATACATGTACATACATATATATTATATATTGAATATGTTTAATATATAACATATATAACATATAAATAACATTAACATCATGTATATGTTATATATATATGTGTGTGTATATATATTATCCATGCATGTATATATGTATATGCATGTGTATGTATATATATCATTTATACATATATATATATATTTATACATATATATATATATTTATACA
>NW_026300394.1:0-585 GCF_001194135.2 Octopus bimaculoides
TTATAAAAATAAAACTACTGAACAATAATAATGATGATGATGATGATGATCCTTTCTACTATAGGCACAAGGTCTGAAATTTGGGGGCAGAGGACTAGTCGATTACATTGGCCCCAACGTTTCACTGGTACTTAATTTACCAACTCCGAAAGGATGAATAATAATAATAATGATAATATTTTATAAAGATTGACATAACTCTGCATGAAGGTAAATAGACAGTAAGAAGAGTGCAATGTGATTGTAATAGATTGCTTATTGGTTTGAACGATACATCGTCAGCCCGTCTGTCTTTTTCAAGTTCAAAATGTAAACTGAAGAAGCGAAATCCTGCATTCTCACTTTGACAATAAACCAATAAACAATCGCTTACAATCGCATTGTGCTCTTATTATTATTTAATAATGATAATAATAATAATGAATTTAATGTATACAGTGCTAAGGTGCACTACAACTCATCAGAAAAAATAGCCAAAAGTGAATGGAAAGTACATAGAATAATGCATAGAAAGTGAACAAGTGAACAGGTGCAGGTGTGGCAAGTAGCTTGCTTACCAACCACATGGTTCCAGGTTCAGTCCCA
>NW_026300395.1:0-219 GCF_001194135.2 Octopus bimaculoides
CACACATACACACACACACGCACACACACACACACACACACATATGTATGCACAACTGTTCTGTGTGTATGTGCATACATATACATATATAGAAAATTGAGGAGATTGAGGAGGGAAAAGCTGAAAGATAAAAGAGGTGGAGTGTAGAAATGAAGGGCTAACCATAATGATTAAGACAATGATGTTAATACTTTTCTATCTATCTATCTATCTATCTAT
>NW_026300396.1:0-332 GCF_001194135.2 Octopus bimaculoides
TCAACTGGAACCCTCGACGTCGTAAGCGACGGAGTGCCAACAACAAAATGCTACATATATTTACCGACTTCTAAAACTAAAATCATCTTAAATACTCAAAGGCCTCAACATCTTTACGGGATTGATAGATATTATACATGTAGCATCGGGGTTGTCACGTTGTGTGAAAGAAGAGAAAAAGAGACAGAGACAGAAACAGCGGGGGTGCCGGACGAAAATATGAAGTCATATGCATGTGCATATATATTTATATATATGTAAACGCACACACACACTCACATTTATATATCCTCATATAAATACACACTCACACACAAGAACACACACACACA
>NW_026300397.1:0-261 GCF_001194135.2 Octopus bimaculoides
CCTTTTGGGTTTGGTTAAATCCAATACCCTCCTCAACCTTATATATATATGCATGTATGTGTGTGTGGTTTGTTTGAACCTAACCTCATCCTAACAACAGATGCTGTTTATGTCTTGGTCAACTAGCGATTCGGCAAAAGAGATCGATTGCATAAACACGGCACTTATGAAATAAAGATTGGAGTCAATTCGTTTGAATAAACACTTCAGCACTGTGCTCCAGGCTAGCCACCCTCCCTCCCATGACTGATGTATATCGAT
>NW_026300398.1:0-249 GCF_001194135.2 Octopus bimaculoides
TGTTAAAATTTCTTCTTCCACAACTACTACATTACTACATTACAATGAACATAATAGCTAAAACTACCACTATCACCCACTACCACTACTTCATACGCAAGTAACCAGAAGTGTTTTAAATTTGGTCAACTAATCATTGGTGTATTCAATAGTCTTATGCTTTCTATCTCAAATTCTTACACATTCTCCAGTACCCAGTGACATGAATAAATTAGCATTTTGAATAAAATTCTTTCTCTGAAAACTTTC
>NW_026300399.1:0-195 GCF_001194135.2 Octopus bimaculoides
ATGCATGTATGTATGTATGTAAGTATGTATGTTTGTATGTATGTATGTATATAGTTATATATATATATATATAATTATAGATCCATCCACCACGAGCGGGTGCACACGCACACACACACAGAGGAAGATAGATAGACACATACATACATACATACATACATACATACATATCTACATTCATACATGCATGTATGT
>NW_026300399.1:205-831 GCF_001194135.2 Octopus bimaculoides
CATACATACATACATACATACATATCTACATTCATACATGCATGTATGTATGTATGTGTAACTGCGTTCATGTACTTAGATCATGTACTTAGATATTTATATATACATAAGTATCTCTCTATCTCTGTCTCATATATATATACACACACACATGGTCACAGATGTATACATATGCATACGTATATACTGTATAGTGAGTGTGTGTGTGCGTATATGTGTGTGATTATATATGTATATGTTCACACAAGCATGAACACTTATCAGAAAATGCGTCATACACGTTGCTATATACAACAAACAGACACACACACATATATATTTCCGGGTGTGTGTATGTGTATGTAGATATATATACACATATAAGCATGCATGAATACGTACGTACACACATACAGACTCACACTACAGCATAGTTTAAAATGGTTCGCGGAACACGAACAATGTTCCCATGTCAGTTACAATGAGTTTGCGTGTATTGACATTCATCACAGCAAAATATCAAGACAACGATACAATCACACACACACACACACACATATGCACAAATACATCCACAAGCACGCGCATACGTGCACTCAGCCATAGAGATAACTAGGTAGATAGAGATATAGAAATATACTTATGTA
>NW_026300400.1:0-677 GCF_001194135.2 Octopus bimaculoides
TTTGAGTTTATGATTCAATGCATAATTTTGGATATGGGTATGTATGTATGTGTTTGTCTACATGCGATCTTTACATATGATGTAGGCATGTATATTCTTTTATTCTTTTTACTTGTTTCAGTCATTTAACTGCGGCCATGTGAGCGGAAACTGAAAGAAGCCCGTCGTATTTATGTATATATATTTGTATGTGTGTGTATATGTTTCTGTGTCTGTGTTTGTCTCCCCCCAACCGATGCTGGTGTGTTTACGTCCCAGTAACTTAGCGGTTCGGCAAAAAGAGACCGATAGGATAAGTTCTAGACTTACACAGAAAAAGTCCTGGGGTCGATTTGCTCGACTAAAGGTGGTGCTCCAGCATGGCCGCAGTCAAATGACTGAAACAAGTAAAAGAGTATATGTGTGTGTGTAAGTTTGTATATATATGTGTGTGTGTGTGTGTGTGTGTGTGTGTACAAGTCTGGAGATAAAGAAAAAATGTTTGTCATTCCTCTAAAATCTTTATAAATAATTATGATTTCTGATGATCTTATAAACAATTATGAACTTATTTTACTGCCTATTTTGAACACTTTTCTGTAAATTCTTTAAACACAAAGCTTCCCTTAATATTTTCTTATCGTTGTCAAAGACTCTATCACTGTATTTTAGTTCATCTATGTTGACCAATTTTTAAC
>NW_026300401.1:0-529 GCF_001194135.2 Octopus bimaculoides
GATGAAATTTTAACCATACGTATTACACACAAATAAAGTAATATTTCTAATATTCTTCTTCTTAGAAGTTACAAAGACCCCTTTATGGGGACTTCACACCCACAATTTAGTCATTTTTCCTAAGCAAAGACAAATACAGTTGTACTACTGGAAGATATAGGGTCACTTGAACATAACAGATGAGCATTATTTCTAATTCAACGGTACAACAGTGTAAGACTATCCTTTCAGATAGAGTTACATTGTGATTTCTGCAAAGTGGTGCATAAATTGTCAAGTAAATGAGACGCATCTTTGTCTCCACTGATTCACTTGCAAAGTGTTGAGTAAAATTATTTCGTTGCAGACCTCCTTTGAGTCTTTTTATTATCACTGGGTCACATAGTCCCCAGTTGGTAATATTGATTTCAAGGCCTTCCCAGATGAGTGACTGGTTGTTCTATGACATTTATTGATTGTAAATTTTTTCTGCACAGTTACCTATCGGTATAGTGGTCATTTGCAAACTCCAGAGGCGACACTTTCATTT
>NW_026300401.1:1448-2065 GCF_001194135.2 Octopus bimaculoides
TTTTAACTTCTTGCATAGTTCGAGCTCACAGCAATATCATATCTCCTCCACTATTTCAGTATTACGTGTCAAAACTGAAACAATAACATCACTCTACTGTAATGTCAGAGACTTTCACTTTAATACTGAAACTATTCCACTATTTCAGTATTACATGTCAAAAGTGAAACAATAACATGTCGCTACTGTAATTTCAAATACTTTCACTTTAATACTTTCAATTTCATACTGAAACTATACTCTCACATATATACAGGCATACTCTAAGACCCAAGTTAAAAACATTCCCAACAATTCAACTTCTCCGGTTGACATTAACACCCCCACCCCCAATAGGGGTCTTCATTCCCACATTTTACAGCTCCATGAGCTCCATTTTTTAGAAGCAAAATCCTTTTTACAGATTCCAGAAGACTGAAATTTTGGAATATGCGCATAAAGATCAATAGTATGTCTCATGATTAGAATTTTTTTAGGGTGTGTAAAGAAGGAAAGAACCCTCATGTGCAATTTTGATGAAATTCGAATCATATGTATTCCAGTTCCTTACACGAAATATAAGAGAATAGTCTCATTCTTCATTTGCATGTAACACGGGCAACGCCGGGTATCTCTGC
>NW_026300402.1:0-313 GCF_001194135.2 Octopus bimaculoides
AGATAGATAGATAGATAGATAGATAGATAGATAGATAGATAGATTCATCCACCGATGCATAATCAAACGTATAAATTACATAAGCATCGTACCAAAGGAAAACAAATTCGGATTGATATAAGGATATATACTTCCTCACGGGATATAAGTCCTAAAACAATAGACGCAAATACGGAATTGAAACTTCTCTGAAGTTCGAATTTACTCTCTCCGGGCGTATATATACGCATATGTATATATATATATACACACAGACAGTCATTTATATATACATACATCCATATATATATATATATATATATATATATATATA
>NW_026300403.1:0-362 GCF_001194135.2 Octopus bimaculoides
AATGAACGTACGTACGAAGGAACGAAGGGACGAATGGATGTACGAACGAAAGAACGTACGTACGTTCGTACGAACAAATGAACGAACGTAAGTACGAACGAACGAACGTACGTACGTACGTACGATCGAACGAATGTACGTATGTACTACGTACGAACGAATGAACGTACGTACGAACGAATGGACGTACGTACGAACGAACGAACGAACAAACATACGTACGAACAAACGAACGAACGAACGTAAGTACGAACGAACGAACGTACGTACTTATGTAAATATGAACGAATGATCGAACGAACGAAAGAACGAACGAACTAATGAACGAACGCACGTACTTAAGAACGAACAAATAAACGTAC
>NW_026300403.1:1479-1883 GCF_001194135.2 Octopus bimaculoides
TACGATCGAACGAATGTACGTATGTACTACGTACGAACGAATGAACGTACGTACGAAAGAACGAAGGAACGAATGGACGTACGAAGAAACGAACGTACGTACGAACGAACGAACATACGTACGAACGAACGAACGAATGAACGAACGAACGAACGTACGTACGAACGAACGAACGAACGCACGTACGTAAGTACGAGCGAACGAACGAACGGACGAACGAACGAACGAACGAACGAACGTACGAACGAACAAATTAATGAACGAACGAACGAACAAACGTACGTACGAACGAACGAACGAATGTACGTACGTAAGTACGAGCGAACGAACGAACGGACGAACGATCGTACGAAAGAACGAACGAACGAACGACCGATTGAACGAAGGAAGGAACGAACGAACGG
>NW_026300404.1:0-214 GCF_001194135.2 Octopus bimaculoides
TTATAAATGCAAAACAACACCACGGAGGAATCGACGTAGGCTTAAATAATGAACTGTGGTAGGTGAACCGCAATATTACGAAGGTTTACGGTAGATATTTGAATCGAATTGTATTTGGGCATAAGAATTTTAATCTTTAAAAAATGCTCCAAACTTTTGGCTACGACTCTTTACTCTTTTACTCTTTTACTTGTTTCAGTCATTTGACTGTGGC
>NW_026300405.1:0-1391 GCF_001194135.2 Octopus bimaculoides
CATATACATACATACATATACATACACATGTGGACATACACACACACATATACATGTATACACAATCATATACACTCATGTATATTTACACACACACATACATCTAAATATAGACATATTTTTTTATAAAAAATACATCTACACAAATACGCTCCCATAGTGATTCACAAGTACACTCATATATGAATATATAAATAAACGTATGTATAAATAAATACACCTGTGCACAAAAATGTACATACATCCAAAAAATCATACGTAAATGCATATTGATATATTTTAACAAATTAATAGTAATAAGAGTAAAAATAAGAGTAAAAATAAGGGTAAAAGTAAAAGTATAAATGATAATGCGTATATGTACACAAAAAAATCAATAGAAACACCTCTAGTTTATACAAAACCCTGAATATGTATACACAGACACACACATATACATTTTCTCTCACAGATACACGTGTATATATAAACACCTATACCGGTATATTCATACGTACATAAATTTTGTATGTGTTGGTTGTTACAAGAGTTTATCAAGATTTAAAATATGTTCTAATTTAGGTTAATAAATTACGAAAGTTTAGATAAATAATTTTAATCTTCTAACCTTGGAGGGAATTAATAATATTTTTTATTAGAACTATTTGAAGAACTCACTTATTACGGGTTAATATGATAGCGTTTTATAAAAAACAGTGAATGTTATTTAAATGCTGAAAATGTATGTTTTTGCCAATGTTTACATCTGTAAGAATTTTCTATGAAAGTATTTACCAGATTATTCTTTGAAAATAAAATAAAGAGGAGCTCGGTAACACAAAGATGGCAAAATTTTCCACCCTTTTTATATGGCTTAGAAATAGAAAGAATAAGCCAGTCTAGTTTAAATGTAATGTTATTATCTTTAAGATCCCAAATTAGTTTGCTAAGGCTCGTGGTATTACGTTTGCTTCTATCTCCAAAGGATGAAAAATGGTTAGAAATTCTAATGGATAATGGTGAAGAGAAAGATCCTACATAAAAGTGAGTATTTGTGGGAGTACTAACTTGGCATTGGTAGATAGTGTTTCTGAGTTTCGCATTTTCACTTAAAAAAATAATTCTTTTGCAATTGACTTCTGAAATAATGATTTTGTTGTTGTGACTATTACTATTATGTATCGTGTTATTATTATTGTTCCCTATATTATTATTATTATTGTTATTATTGTTATTTTGGTAAGGGTTAATAATGTCTGGCTCAATATTATTACTGTTTGAACTCTCTAGTGGATGCAAAAGCCTCATATTGTGTGGAGATATTATCTGTGAAATGTTCTTCATGTTAGAGAAACCGAATCTAACCCTGTGTGTGTTTATGACTTGGGAGTAATGAGAATGTTTAGGAAAGT
>NW_026300405.1:1401-1913 GCF_001194135.2 Octopus bimaculoides
TCGTGAAAAAATGTTAAGCTTGTTGTTATCGTTAAGGAATTTATGATTGAGGTTATCTTCGTATTTATTGTTATTATTTAAATTAAAAACTGTATATATATTACTATTGCTATTAATATTATTATTATTATTACTACTCAGATCGGTTTCATAAGTAGAATCTATATAATTAACCTTTTCTCTGTAACCTGCTTTTAATAAAGCTAAATTGTAAAATTCAGCCTCCTTATTGAAGATGCATTCATTCGTAGATAGATTGGTTAGTCTAAGTGAAATATTTTTGACCAAATTTCTCGTTACAGAATTTGGATCATTGCTGGATTTACTGATATATTTTAGGTTAGTGGAGGGTTTGTGATACGGGAAAAATATTTTAGTATGTAGATCTAAAGTGACGTCAAAGAAGTTAGCTATAGATGTTTCATCTTCAAATACTATACCAAAGCCCATTCTATTAAAAAGCCTAGCTAATCTATTTTTAACTTTTTGTATTTTTTGATTTGTGGTGTTCT
>NW_026300406.1:0-334 GCF_001194135.2 Octopus bimaculoides
ACATATATACATATATACACACATACACTCTCGCGTGTCTCCACATGTATGCCTACACCCATATACATGTACACTCATATATTTGCGCCACAGACCTAATTCCAGTAAGATATATAGAGATGAATATACCTCTTCCTTAATTTCGAACTTGTGCCTATACACATTCCGGTTATTCCTATTTATAAAATGCATACGTATGCCTATACATATGTAGACATCTGTAAGCTTTAAACATTATTTTATTAACTAGGTGACCCTTGGAAAAAAGTATCGAAAATAATTCAAAGTTACATAACGAACAAGTACTTTTACCCTTGTCGTACGGCATCGATTT
>NW_026300407.1:0-208 GCF_001194135.2 Octopus bimaculoides
CAAACATTTGATGTAAATTTATACACTACATTTGATGGATTGTAATTGAAATTTCGTTTTCTTTCATTTTTATTGTAGCCACACCTGTTCCAACAACAACGCTCCAACCCACAACACAAACAGGTAAACTATTTCTCATCCTGTGATATATCATTTTTGTTGAAATTTGAAATAATAATTATAAAAATAATGGTATTTTCTTGATTGC
>NW_026300408.1:0-360 GCF_001194135.2 Octopus bimaculoides
GTGTTTACTGTCTTGTTCTCACTGTCCTGTTCTTGTTAACACTTTCACCCCACGCAAAAAATTCCAAATTTTATTTAATTTGCTTTGCGGGAAGGACTGTTTGAAGGAAGTCGCGTATTGCCCTTGCCTTCGAAACGCGGAGTAGATGAAACAGGGACAACTGATGAAAGGGTATACTCTTTATGTTGCATGTCTCGTGTCTCTGTTTTTTTCCTTGTTCGGAAAAAGTTCGTTATCTATGTTTTAGTTTTCATGGTTTCGTTTCTCATTGTGTTTAACGTTTTTTGTGATGTCCTGTACCCATATACGAATGTATGTATACAAATAGATGTAGGTATGTACATATATGTATGGATATAT
>NW_026300409.1:0-411 GCF_001194135.2 Octopus bimaculoides
TAATAATAATAATAATAATAATAATAATAATAATAATAATAATGTTGTTAAAGCAAAACAAAGAGGGGAAAGAAAAACGCCGTCCAATCACGATCTAACCTAAATTAATTAATTTGATTTCGACACTTTCAAAGGTTCAACGAATTGTTTCAATAGCTTCTCCTTTTCTTATTGTTCGATGATGATCGATGGAAGTTTGTCAATAATCCTGGACTGCTTAAATGTCTTTATTATTCCCCCTTCATTTTCTTATTCTCACTATATTTTCTTTCTCTCTCGCTCATTCTCTCCCTCTCAATATATCTGTGCATGTATGTATATATATATATATATAAATGTATGTATGTATGCATGTGTTATCTGTATGTATTTAAATATATATATATATATATATATATATATATATATATA
>NW_026300410.1:0-548 GCF_001194135.2 Octopus bimaculoides
AAAAAAAAAAAAAAAAATGTGTGCTTGTGTGTCTGTCCCTCAACATCGCTTGACAACCGATGCAGAGGTATTGGTTTCAGTCGTGTTTGTTTGTTTGTTTGTTTGACCATGGACAAGATATCTCAAGAACTGCTAGATGGATTCAGATGAAACTTTCAGGGATGTTTGGCCTCATGAGTGGCACAAACTGATTAGATTTGGGGATTGATCCAGTACCGGACAAGGATTCTGGATTATTTTTCCGTTTTTTTTTACTTAATTTTTGACAGCAATCGGGTTCATTTTTAGTATTCTCGTTTGTGAGAGCAGTTGAGTTTATTTCAGATATTCCCATTTTAAAAATTATCTCTGGCTAATCGTTGAGAGGACGTTGGTGTTGCCTTGGCAGAGGCCTGTGCTCTCTGAGTGCTCTTCTTGTTATTATTATTATTATCTCCGACTTAGTGAAGGCAGAGGTATTGTTTTCAGTTGTGTTTGCTTTGCCCTTGGACAAGATATCTCAAGCACCGCTGGATGGATTCAGATGAAACTTTCAGGGATGTTTGGCT
>NW_026300411.1:0-357 GCF_001194135.2 Octopus bimaculoides
TTGGAAAAATTAAAACAAAATTTTTTAAAAGACTATTTGCATAATATATACACACACACACACACACACATATATATATATATATATATTGTTTGCCTTCCTCACTGCTAATTGTTTGCTTTCCTCACTTCTTTAACTGATACCTACTGACTCAAATGTGAGCCACCAACTACCAGTTTTCTTTTTCGAACAACACTTTCACACAACCGCAACTCCAGCAGCTGTTCTAACTGGAATTTTGGTGAATTATCCATTGGAGCACTCAGAACTCATACCTATTAGTGTGGGTTATCTTGACCTAAACTCCTCATACCTTGTGTATTCATGTATATATGTACACACACATATACATTCATT
>NW_026300413.1:0-278 GCF_001194135.2 Octopus bimaculoides
AACCATGTGGTTGGTAAGCAAGCTACTTACCACACAGCCACTCCTACCCTTAGATTATTATTTTATTAATATATAATTAGCATGTTCTTTTACCTCAATACTCCTTTATTGATAACAGTATATACCACTTAATCAATATTCACAGATACCATCTGATGAGTTAGTATTTAAGTGTACAATATATATAAATATTAAACTATTTCTTTCTGGATAATTTCTTTCCCTCCATCTGTTGTGGTAAATGTTTGGTATATACTCAAAAGTATTCATAAATTTCT
>NW_026300415.1:0-206 GCF_001194135.2 Octopus bimaculoides
CACATCTCAGATTGTCTTGCAGATACGTACGCAGCCATATATATATATATATGTGTGTGTGTGTACATATCTATGTATGTGTGCATATATACATGCGCTTGTACATAATCACACCGACATAAGATACTCGCGCATACGCACCTATTCATATGTACAAATGTATATATATACACATATATACATATGTTTGCGCATGCATATATATA
>NW_026300416.1:0-276 GCF_001194135.2 Octopus bimaculoides
GACCGCGAGTCCGCTGCCCTAACCACTGGGCCATTGCGCCTCCACGCCGGACAAAACGTTTTATGACATTTCTTCCGGCTCTTTATGTTCTGAGTTTTAATTTCATCGAAGTCAATATCACCTTTCATCCTTTTGGGGACGGTAAAATAAGTACCAGCTGAGCACTGGGAATCGATGTAATCGACTTACCCCCTCCCCTCAAATTGCTGGTTTCGTACCAAAATTCGTAAGGATTATTATTATTATTATTATTATTATTATTATTATTATTATTAT
>NW_026300417.1:0-337 GCF_001194135.2 Octopus bimaculoides
TGATGATTCCCTGCCCTGCATATCTATATATATATATATGTATATATATACATATATATACATATACACATACACACACACATACAGGGTCGTCTCTAAGCCCATGCATTCCCTGTGGTCGAGGGGCCCATGTTAAGATCAAAGTACGTAGATGAGTTGTCTATATACTTCGGTTAAAAATGTTGAGTAAGAATTAACCTATCCATTTTGACTGAAAGTTTGAAGAAATAAAATGGTTATACATTGAACGTACAAAAATTCTTGTAAAAATATTACAGGAGTAGGAGTGACGTAGGAGTGGCTGTGTGGTAAGTAGCTTGCTTACCAACCACATGGT
>NW_026300418.1:0-270 GCF_001194135.2 Octopus bimaculoides
TTTTTTCGTTTTTTATAAAGTCTCGTTGCTTATATATAAGAGGTAGGGAATTTCTTTGTTTTCCTTTGAGCAATAAGCAGGAGAACATATGAACAGTGTCAAGCAGGTACACTAAAAGAATTTGTTTCTAGAAAAAAATAATTACCAAAAAGTGATGATCACAATGAAGATGATGATGATGATAATGAAGGTTATGATGATGATGATGAAGCTATTGATGATGAATTTAATAATAATAATAATAATAATAATAATAATAATAATAATAAT
>NW_026300419.1:0-305 GCF_001194135.2 Octopus bimaculoides
GGCAATAATGGTAAAGTGTCTTATTTTTTGAGTTCAAAAACACCAGAACGTACGAGACAATTTTTCAGACTGAACCGACAAACTGGGGAATTATTTGTAGAAAAACCATTAACATCACAAACAAAGAATATTCTCAAAATGTATGTGGAGGCGAAAGATGGAGGGAATCCATCCTTAAATTCCTTTGCCATTGTACGGGTGAATATTCTCAATGAAAAGAACCATGCTCCCAAAATAGGAATAGATTTTGCCTCCGAATTGAAGAAGGACACTGCAGCTATTTACGAAGGAACAAAAGTGGGCAG
>NW_026300420.1:0-310 GCF_001194135.2 Octopus bimaculoides
CATTTCGATACTGTAATGACAGATACTTTCAGAGAGAGAGAAAGAGAAAAGGAGAGAAAGAGAGAGAAAGAGGGAAGGAGAGAAAGAGAGAGAAAGAGAGAGAAAGAGAGAAGGAGAGAAAGAGAGAAGGAGAGAAAGAGAGAAGGAGAGAAAGAGAGAAGGAGAGAAAGAGAGAGAAAGAGATGTATATGTATACATATACATGTATATGTACACGTATCTGCATAGATATATATATATATAGATATAGATATAGATCTATATGCATACAGGTATATGTATACACATGTGTAGATGTATATATATATAT
>NW_026300421.1:0-171 GCF_001194135.2 Octopus bimaculoides
CACACACACACACACACACACACACATACACACACACACACATACTTACATGCATACAACCACAATCACATACATACATGTATTAATATGTATGCATACACATATACGTAATTATGTGTGTATATGTATATATGCATATTATATATATATATATATATATATATATATATA
>NW_026300421.1:181-778 GCF_001194135.2 Octopus bimaculoides
ATATATATATATATATATATATATATATGCATGTATGTATGTGTGTAAGTGAGAGTGTGTGTATTTGAATAGACGTAGGTTTACTGATATTAACAGGGACAACGAACTCAAATCTTGAGTATCATTATCATTATTATTATTCGGCAGTTTTACAGACCGACACAAGGACCAAGAGTGTAGAGATGCCTATGCACCGACACACTTGCCATCACGCGCCTACCTATTTTCGTTCAGTCATAGTTGAACATAAATTATATATATACATATGTACATTATATAACATATTACTGTTAAAAGTATGTGAAAAATCACGTAGAAAAACACATATACACATACACACACAGAGAGACGTGTATTGTACACTTAAAATGAAGATTCATTTCCAATTCATAGATACGTATTTAAAATACATACTCTTTTCTATGTCATATTCACGATCGTGTTCCTGCCAGTCAGTGTTTCATAACAATATATAGAAATGTAACGCTAGATCTGCATGGCAGCCTACGAAATCATTCATGTAAAATGTCCACGCTGCTTCGTTGTTAAATGCATGTATCTATCTATCTATCTATCTATCTATCTATCTATCTATCT
>NW_026300422.1:0-143 GCF_001194135.2 Octopus bimaculoides
CCTTTCATCAAAAGAAAGACACAGATTTACAGTATTTCAGGAAGGAAAAATACTGTGATGGGTCTGCAACATCAAAGACAACTCTGAGCTAAACAAAACACAGACAAACATACTTCACATTAAAAAAATATCTACTAAATAAT
>NW_026300422.1:153-544 GCF_001194135.2 Octopus bimaculoides
AAATGATAACTCAGCAGAGTTTATTGGGAAACTCAAACAAATAAAGTTTTATTAGAAACATCAAAACACTTCTACATGGGTTCCATTGGTTGCACACAATCCTTATTCATTCATTTTTACTGAATTTTTCAAGTTGCAAAAGTTAATTTATGGACATCTATAATAATAAAAATGAAATTCTGTCTGTCTGTCTGCGACCCTTGTATCTCAGCCTACATTTGCTCTACATAACATATTATACATTTTTGGAATTAAAATGATTAGCTCTCCGCAGGAGCTATCTTAAAAAGTCCATACAGAGTGCGGCTTTTAAGCGAGTCCTGCATATGTGTGTATACTCCAGAAAACCTAAATATACATGTATATGTATACATACATATATATATATATA
>NW_026300423.1:0-514 GCF_001194135.2 Octopus bimaculoides
TTGCAGTAATTTCCTATTGGATGAGAGAGATTTTCTAGATTTCTTTCAATGTTGAAAGTGAGGCTGATAGCTTTTTTCTTTGTTCATCATACACATAATTGTGTGTGTGTGTGTGGAGGACATAGAGTTGTAACTAGCACACACCAGCATCTGGCTAACATCTCACCTCCCACTACATACAGCAACTGTCACACTATTATATCAGCAGTTACACAGGAACACTACCACCACCACGACAACAGCAGCAGCAGCAGTAACACAGGAACACTACTACAACAGCAGCAGTACCACTATAATACCACTTCAGCAGCAGCAGCAGTTAGAGTGGAACACTACAGCAGGATACACATCATCCATCACACACAACTACAGTGAAGGATTAAACAATGCAGGTAAGTCTCTCTTTCTCTCTCTCTGATCTCTTTATCTTTTCATATTCATTATAACATTTATATTATGTGTTCCTAATGAAAGACAGGGTAAGGATAATATCTAAAATGTCTGCCATGTTGTA
>NW_026300425.1:0-221 GCF_001194135.2 Octopus bimaculoides
TATATATATATATATATATATATATATATACGTACATATATATACACACATATATATACACACACACATATATATATATACGTACATATATATATATACACGTACATATATATACACACATATATATATACATACATAAATACATATACGTTCACATACATATATATATACGTATATATATATAAGTACATATATATATACATATATATATACATATATAT
>NW_026300426.1:0-448 GCF_001194135.2 Octopus bimaculoides
AGCAACAAAAAGAATAATAAATATTGAATCCTAGAAGTAGCAACAAAAAGGAGTAGAAATATTGATTCATGGAATTAGCAACGAAAAGAATAAGACATATTGAATCCTGGAAACAGCAACAAAAAGAATAAGGAATATTGAATCCTGGAATTAGCAACAAAAAGAATAATAAATATTGAATCCTGGAAGTAGCAACAAAAAGAATAAGAAATATTGAATCCTGGAAACAGCAACAAAAAGAATAAGGAATATTGAATCCTAGAAGTAGCAACAAAAAGAATAATAAATATTAAATCCTGGAAACAGCAACTAAAAGAATAATAAATATTGAATCCTGGAATTAGCAACAAAAAGAATTAGAAACATTGAATCCTGGAAGTAGCAACAAAATGAATAAGAAATATTGAAACCTGGAAGTAGCAAAAAAAAGAATTAGAAATATTGAATA
>NW_026300427.1:0-603 GCF_001194135.2 Octopus bimaculoides
AGAAGAAGAAGAAGAAGAACTAAAAGATAAAGTTGAGTGTTGAACAAAATACCCTATTATATTTAGTTATGTCCCTTTATATTCTAAGTTTATACTTGCTATTTGCCAGAGTGGAATTTATTCTTCATGCATCTAGGATCAATAAATTAAGAACTAGTCAAATACTGGGGTCAATATAATCAACTATATCCTCCACCCGTATCTTGAAAATTTGTGGTATTATTTCAAGTTTAGAAACCATTAGTGTTATTAGCAATAGATGCCAGAATCAGTTGGAAGGCAGGTACAATGCCTTAAAGTAATTAAGTTATGTCCCTTTATGTTCCAAATTTAAAATCCACTGGATCTCACTTTGTCCTTGATGCATAATACCAGTTAAGTACTGAGGTCGATACAACTGACTGTACATGCCCCACAAGGTGTGTAATCTTGTATCAATTATGATCATGATTTCTGATTAGATATGATAGATGTTTTACATTATAAACTTCCAGTACATTAGTGATTTGAGTTCAATTTACATGAAGGTTGACTTTTCCTTTCATTCAATTCATGTTAGGTTTATTAAATAGAATACATAATTCAATGAATAGCATAGAAATA
>NW_026300428.1:0-211 GCF_001194135.2 Octopus bimaculoides
GACAAACATCAGACGGTAAACATTCCAGAATGTCTATTTATTCAAATGTAGTGGATGAATCCACACACATGTATTAGTGGTACAGATTATCAGGTAGAAAATGTTGGTAATTACATAAACAAGGATGTAGAAGCTTATAATTGTTTATGCAATTACCAACATTTTCTACTTGATAATCTGTACCACTAATACATGTGTGTGGATTCATCCA
>NW_026300429.1:0-1414 GCF_001194135.2 Octopus bimaculoides
TTATTAAAAGAAGAGATAATATTAGCAACATTATTAGTAGTAGAATAACCCACACCAAAATTATTTTTAGAAAAAATATAATGATATTTATTATTTTCTTTAAGGAATAAATCAATAACTTATAAGACTTCATTAATAATGTTAGTTTTAACTTGAACGCCGTATGGAATAATTAGCCAGAGTTTGTTCTTATTATAGATATTATTGAATTTATTATTAGTCTTATTCAAATTATTATTATCATTAAAAAAATTAAAATAATATTTAAAATTGTTTCCATTAAAATTAAGTTTATGTTTAGGTAATTTATTATAATACCAATTATTCTTATTCTTCTTATTATTACCTAAGAAGACATTATCATTTGTATAAAAGTTATGTTTATTAAAATGGTCATTATTATTATAATTATTATTACTACAATTATAAAAATATTTCGGATTATTAAAAAATGTTATATTATTAGTATATCCCGCTTCTTGCAGGGCTTTATTATAATGAGGTGCATGTTTTTTCAAAAATCTCTATATTAGAAGATAGTAAAGAAATTCTCTTACTTATAGTAAATGTTAAGGATTTTTTAATTGAGGGTGGGTGATTGCTTTTAGCATGAATGTATTTAATATTTTCATTAATCTTATGGTAAGGTTGGGTATTACCAGTAGATAAATTAAAATTAGCATCTAAATAATTAACGTTATAATACTCATTATAAATAGTAATCTTTAAATCATTTCTTTAAAAAACTATATATTCTCTTCTTATATAATTCTAGTTGTCTATTAATGCAATTTTTAGTAAGTAATAAAAGGTCATCCCTATATAAACCACCCTCCAATTTTAAGTTTTCAAGTTCAAGTTCAAATAATAAATATATACCTACTAAATCAGTTACCTGTGCTGAATCAGGCGCCCCCATTGGTATATCGAAATAATCTCTGGTATCTTTTCTAGCCCACAATTTATTATCATATTTAATCAATGATTTCCTAGCCATTTTAACTAAATTTACTTCATCGTTAGTCATACCTACTTTCTTCATAGCAAAAAATTAGGGCCTTATTTAGTACTATTTCATTTATAAAAGAATAGTAATTATCAATATCAATTTGAATAAATTTATACCTATTTTTATCATTAATACTATTAAACCAATTTAAAGTATCTACTGTGGAATTCCATAATTTAAGATAATTAATTCCATTTAATTTGTTAATATATATATCTAAAATTATTTTACTTAATTTACCTAGATCTGACTTACAAGGACAAAAAAGCCTAACTTTAGGGTTAGAATAAAAATTATCTTTATGGTCTTTTAAAGTAATTCTAGGGTGCATCAGTACATAAGGTTCTGTCTTACCATCAAGTTCGTATTTAAACATTATTAATTTAGAGGCCTTATTAATCAAAT
>NW_026300430.1:0-249 GCF_001194135.2 Octopus bimaculoides
AGATTCTGTCTTTACATTGATAGAAAGGGAATATAATGAATTTAGGGCTTCTGTTTCTGAAACAGCTGTAAGACATTGTCCCATCTTCGGTCACTAGATGTCCTTTTTAATTACTGATATGGCATAATTTGTCACATGTGTTTGTATATTGTTTTTATTGTCCTCTAAGTTAAAAAACAAACAGGTAAATTGACATAAGACAATGTCTGCAAGTTGATGAATACGACATATTCCCCTCCATTTTCTTAT
>NW_026300431.1:0-329 GCF_001194135.2 Octopus bimaculoides
TTTTGCCGAACTGTTAAGTTACTGGGTCGTAAACACACCAACACCGTTTGTTAAGCAGTGATGGGGGGATAAACACAGACACAAAGCCACACACACACACACATATATATACGACAGGCTTCTTTCTGTTTCCGTCTACCAAATCGACTCACAAAGCTTTACTTGGCCTGAGGCTATAGTAGAAGACACTTGCCCAAGGTGTCACGCAGCTGAACTGAACCGAAAACCATCTGGTTGTGACGGAATCTTCTTTATTTCATTAAATTTGCCATTTAGGCCTTACACAGATTAGCAGAAGCTAGGGCTGGACAGAAACATTAATGAAATGA
>NW_026300432.1:0-408 GCF_001194135.2 Octopus bimaculoides
CTGCTACACCAGTCATTGGGTATGACTCTATCATGTATCACCTGGTTAACAATACGAGTGACTAGGCTATATATTTTGAGCATCTCTGCAGTGATTCTTGAAGGGTCGAAGGCTTTCCTTGTCTTCATACTCTGAATAGCTTTATCTACCATGGTACCGTCAACTCGAATCGCTGTTCTCTCTGTTGGGCCGACATTCGGCAGACTCTCTTTCTCCCATTCATTCTCTTTATTGAGCAACCTTTCGTAGTGGCGTCTCCATACCTCTTTCTTTGCAGACTTGTTTAGTGCAAGCATACCATCATCCATGCGAACACATTTCTCTCCTACAACATCACAATTCTCTCTCACACACTGCTTTGCAACACGAAATACCTCAAGTCTTTGGTCCTCACAGCGCAGAACATTG
>NW_026300433.1:0-242 GCF_001194135.2 Octopus bimaculoides
GTACATCCAATAAAAGAAGAAAACACAAAAAACAACAACGCGAGGACGTGGTGCATGAAAAGTATTAGCAGACGTTACTCTTCAGAAGCAGAGGTAAGTCCAATAGAAAAAGAAGACGGAGGAAACAGATCGCCAACGATTCACGTGTGGTTAAATGTTGTAATACACACACACACACAGACACACACACGCATATATATATATATATATGTATGTATGTATGTATATATGTATGTACGTAT
>NW_026300434.1:0-492 GCF_001194135.2 Octopus bimaculoides
CTATGACTGTGAGTCCGCTACCCTAACCACTGGGCCATTGCGCCTCCACACTAAGCAGATTTATATATGAAGTAAAAGAAAAATTATATATGTAGTTTAATTGTTTAACAAAAAAATAATTGATAATTGAGTACATAAAAGCAGCAACAATGATCTGTAGGCTTTTGCATACCCAATCTCGATATTGATGGATTTCAAGCGGGTAAACTAACATGGTTTGTTTACAGTGCCAAGTTAAAGCAGCTGTTGCTTGCCGATAAAAATGAACAGTTGAAAAAGTGCGAAAATATCAGAAAATCGCCGACCTTGCAAGGAACGTTAAACATACTGAAGTGTCTACTCTTGGTTCACAAGTCATTTGTTCATATCACCGATTATTATGAGAGTGACAGCTGCTAGAATCGAATGTTCGACATTTTGAATGGTTAATTTCCCGGAACCGACTTTATGCTCTGTCTCGGCAGTTTCTGTGGACGTGTTGTATGTAGCAGA
>NW_026300435.1:0-225 GCF_001194135.2 Octopus bimaculoides
TACGAGTATATCTATCTATATATATATATATATGAATGTTTAAATAAATACATATGTATATGTATGTATGTATTTGTGCATGAGAGAGGGTGAGTGCTAGAATTTGTATGCGTGTGCATGTGAGAGTTAATATATGCAAAGAAAAAGTACAGTATATATGCATACGTGCACACCTAAATATGCATTCCTATATTATTTAAGGAGCATAAATACATTTATATACAC
>NW_026300436.1:0-233 GCF_001194135.2 Octopus bimaculoides
ATGTATGTATGTATGTATGTATGATTGTATGTATCTGTATAAGCATACATACGCATTGCCCACATACAATCCCATATACCGTCCAAAGCTGTAAAGGAAAATCAAATCAATACACGAATATAGCAGAAAAAAAGCATGTATCTATAGGCATATACATATTTAATATGTCCATGCGTGTATATACCAGTATGAAATTGTATACGCGTTTCCCTGTTTAAATACACACACATGAG
>NW_026300437.1:0-239 GCF_001194135.2 Octopus bimaculoides
TTAGCATTTAAAACGAAATTCAAGAAACTCACAGTTTGTATGGACAGTAGATGTGGACACTGTTTGTATTGAATAAATGTTTGACTGCGGATGTTAGAGTTACATGGTATAAAGTAATTCAGTTTGAAGAAAGATTTTGAAGAAACTCAGTTTAAAGTGAAAGTTACTTGTTATGTTAGTAAGTAAATGTTTGACTGTCGATCTTATTTGGAAGAGGCTGACCAGTATTTGTGTATTTG
>NW_026300438.1:0-528 GCF_001194135.2 Octopus bimaculoides
CTTTTAAGCTCTGGGGCTTCAGCTTCACTTCTGTGTTTTTAAATGGATGACTGATGTCTCTTTTCCTCATAGTACATTGACCTAACATTTCTCAATAATCTATAGCCAATGTCCAACTGTTTAGTAACCTGTCTTCCCCCTCTCCCACTCTCCACACAGTGCCTGCTGTGGGTTTGAACCAAAACATTTGAACCGGTTATTCCATTGCTATATTTACATGGCTATGTTGCCCCTACTTTTCTATTAAGAATACTTTTGTACGTCTGTTTATATATATGTACATACTCAGACATTTAATAAATCTGTGTGTGTATATATATATGTATGTGTGTGTATACGTGTATATATATAATGTATGTATATATATGTATGTATATATATGTATTTCTATATGTATCTATATGTATATATGTATCTATATCTATATATATATATGTATCTATATGTATGTATATATATATATGTATCTATATGTATTTATATGTATATATATATGTATCTATATGTATATATATATGTATCTATATG
>NW_026300439.1:0-379 GCF_001194135.2 Octopus bimaculoides
TATTCTTTACCTATTTTTCATAACATTGTTACGTAAAAACACACACAAACACACATACGTGATCTGTGAACAACAACATACATATTGCTCTCGTTCTCTATTCATTTCTCCCCCTCTTCCTCTCTTGCTCTCTCAAACGCATACACGTGCAAGTAAACACAATCATTCACAAAAATATAACTCATGTTCGTCAATGTGGCATAGCTACAGAGTTGTACCCACCGACTTTAGAAGGTTATAACTTTCAGAAAAATCAATAGTTTTTTTTGAAATTTTCTATGCATATATTATTTATTATGTAGATTCCGAATATAGATAAATTTTCGGTGAATTCCTCTTAACGTCCAGGAAAATGAATATTTTTTCATGAAATTTTCTA
>NW_026300440.1:0-642 GCF_001194135.2 Octopus bimaculoides
CGAGCAAATCGACCTCAGGACTTATTCTTTGGAGGCCTAGTACTTATTCTCTCGGGTTTCTTTGGCCGAACTACTAAGTTACGGAGACGTAAACACACCAGCATCGGTTGTCACGCGATGCTGGGGGACAAACACAGACACACAAACATATACACACACATACATATCTATCTATATATATATATATATATATATATATATATATATATATATATATATATATACGACGGGTTTCTTTCAGTTTCCGTCTTCCAAATCCACTCACAAGGCTTTGGTCGGCCCGAGGCTATAGTAGAAGACACTTGCTCGAAACGTTATACACCCGCATGTGCAAATGGTCACGAATGATTTTTTCCACGGACTCTACACTTATTTTCACTTTTTGGACGAGTTGCCGAAAAATTATGCCGTGATACTCCAAAATGGGGGCTTCCATTTTGTGGATGGTGTCTTCATCAATGGCGGTATGTGGTCGTCCAGGAATAGGAGCAGTTTCCACCGATGTTCGACTACATTTGAACTGACGATGCCCGTGTTTGACTACATCATAGGCTGGTTTTGCAAGGCTCGGTGGCTAGAAAGTCATGAAGTAGTGAGTTCGATTCCTGGACCGGGCTGCGTGTTGTGTTCTTGAGCAAGACA
>NW_026300441.1:0-219 GCF_001194135.2 Octopus bimaculoides
TATATATTTATATATGCATTTATAATATAGTGTGCAAATGACTACATATATAAATACATACATACGATATTATACACATATATATATATCAATATATATAAGTATAATATACATACCTACATATATACACATATATGCATATACATATACATCTATAAATATATATAGTTATATATATATACATATATATGTATATATATACATATATATATACATATA
>NW_026300442.1:0-316 GCF_001194135.2 Octopus bimaculoides
GAGAGAGAGAGATAGAGAGAGAGAAAGAGAGAGAGAGATAGATGGATAGATAGATAGAGAGAGAGAGAGAAAGAGAGATAGATAGAGAGATAGATGGATAGATGGATAGATAGAGAAAGAGATAGATAGATAGATAGATAGAGAGAGAAGTAGATAGAGAGATAGATAGGATAGAGAGAGAGAGAGAGACAGAGAGAGAGAGAAGTAGATAGAGAGATAGATAGATAGATGGATAGCTAGATAGAGAGAGAAAGAGAGAGATAGATAGAGAGAGAGAGAGAGAGAAGTAGATAGAGAGATAGATAGATAGATGGAT
>NW_026300443.1:0-499 GCF_001194135.2 Octopus bimaculoides
ATATATATATATATAGTGAGTGAGAGACAGACAGACAGAGACAGAGAGAGGCAGAGAAAGTAATAAACAAAAAAATACACGCATTTATGTGTGTGTATGTATCTATGATGTATATATATATAGATATATATACATATAGTCATATGTGTGTGCATGTGTAGCAAGAGACACAGACAGAGTAATAAATAGAAAAATACATATCTACATATATATATGTATGTATATGTGGTTAGTGTGTATGTGCATATGTGTGTAGATGTGGACATATAAAAGTTTTTTCCTCGTGTGTTGTATGTTTGTTAGCGTGTGTTATGTGATCGTATGTAATCATGCACTTGCGTATACATGTATATAAATACACACATATATTTATACGCACATATATACACACACATGTATATACATATATATATGTGTGTGTGTTTGTGTATATATATGCGTGTGTTTGTATAAATATGTACATACATATGTACCTATATATATATATACATACATATAT
>NW_026300444.1:0-341 GCF_001194135.2 Octopus bimaculoides
GTGGTTACCAACCGAACAAAACACGAAAAAACACATACATAACGATCATTGAATCCTTCGAATCTCGTTAGATTTCATCTTTGTTATTATAGGGGAGATAACTCCTTAATTTTCTATTTTTATTGCTCTCCTGTGAATTTCCACTAGATTAATTAATTATTTTGTTTATTTCTCTTTACTATACTATATTACCCGTTCCTTTACCCGTATACATATGCATACATACACTTTACCCGTATAGTTATCCATATATACATACACACACACATATAGATATATATATATGTATACACATATACATACACACACCCACACACACCCACACACACACATATATATAT
>NW_026300445.1:0-289 GCF_001194135.2 Octopus bimaculoides
CATACATACATACATACATACATACATACATACATAAATGCATACATACTTATATACATAGAAGCCCGCAGAAAAGCAGGAGCCTTATTATATACAGCGTACCGAAGCCCAAAGTAGACACAGGACAGAATATATTTACCCTGCTCAGAAAGCGTTCGTGGCCTGGCAGAGATAGAAAACTACTGTAAACTAACAGTTGGACTGGAAAATAGAAGTAAAAGTAGAATACTACTACATGTAATGAAGCATCACGAAGAAAATAAAACGCATTTCTCAATTCATTAAGAGG
>NW_026300446.1:0-315 GCF_001194135.2 Octopus bimaculoides
ACCATTTTTGGTTTCAAAACGAAAGATGTTCTTCCATCAGGATAATGCTCGGCCACGTTCAGCGAGGATGACATTCCAAAGGCTGGAGCAGTGTGAATGGAAAATGTTGCCTCACCCACCATATTCACCGGACATTGTCCCATATGATTATCATTTATTCCGCAGTCTTCAAAATCATTTGGGTGGAAAAAATATGCATTCTGTACACGAGGTCAGTATTGGAGGAGTACTTTTCCTCACGCACGAGTGAATTTTGGAAGAGAGACCTTGCAAGTCTACTAGATAGATGGAAGAGCATTGTAGAAAATGAAGGAG
>NW_026300447.1:0-230 GCF_001194135.2 Octopus bimaculoides
CTCTGCCAGGGGTGTAGCCAGCCCACTTATGCGTACCTTTCCTACATTGGGCACTAAACTTCGCTTGTGAAGACTTGTTGAGGCAAGCGAATGCGAAATCGGGATAGCACCTGTGCCCAGCGTTGCCTTTCTGGCACTTGTGCTCGTGACACGTGTAAGGATTTTCGAGCGAGATCGTTACCAGTGCCCATGGACTGGCTCTTGTGCGGGTGGCACATAAAATACACCAT
>NW_026300448.1:0-399 GCF_001194135.2 Octopus bimaculoides
CCTGTGTTCAAAGTAACCCCATTTCAGGGGGCATGTATGAGTGTTTTATGCACACACAAACGCACATATATAGTCAAATACACAAACAAATACCCAAATGCATACACTAATACACACACACGTGCATACGTATGTACATGCTTATGAATAAAAACAACAATGGCTAAATTTTTTTATTCATTCTTATCTTTAGATTCTAATTCAGATGTTTCAATATAATTTAGAAAAAATTGAATTTGCAATTATGTAATTCTTACTTTTTGGTTAGAATGCTATAAATATTTAACAGTCAAAATAATTTACAAGACAAACACATTAACACTAGGATTTCAAAGTATCTGATTTCAAATTCTTCAATTAAGCCTACAGCATTTCTATCTATCTATCTATCTATCTATC
>NW_026300449.1:0-328 GCF_001194135.2 Octopus bimaculoides
CATAAGCAAACATATACAGACATGAAAAATACGCACACACATAGACATACACATACATACACACACAGACAAAAATATACAAATATACAGACATATACATAGACACACATATAGGCATACACATAATGACATACAAACACCGACATACTCGTAGACATACATATATACACATACTGATATACACATATGCATATACAATCTACAATTTCAGAGTAAAAAATGCAAAATAATTTTAAGCTTATTTTATATTTTGTTCATGAGGTGTTTGAAATTCAAATGTTTTGAGTGAATTATGAAAGTTAATAAATAGGAGGTGTAGAACTGGCTA
>NW_026300450.1:0-253 GCF_001194135.2 Octopus bimaculoides
TATATATATATATATATATATATATATAAGGTCCGACTTACACAGAATACAAACTAACACAAAGGTCATCATTCACTTACTACATAAACCACCCTCCCTTCTTCCTTCTACTTTCCACCTCTACTACAATATCTCCCTGCTAGCCTCCCTATTAATCTCTAAGCCTTTTATTTTCTCCTCTCACTATTCACTATCTGAAAATCTCGCCAATTCCCCCTCTACTACACTTAGCTCTTCACAAAATCATTCTATC
>NW_026300451.1:0-408 GCF_001194135.2 Octopus bimaculoides
GACTTGCTTGTTTGCTGTACCTTGTTTATCATTTTGTCCATGTTCTTTTGACTGACTGATAGCGTGATAGATAGATAGGGAGACAGAGAGGGAGAAAGAGAAAGAGAGAAAGATAGATAGATAAAAAGTCAGATACACAGACAGACAGATATGCAAATAGACAGATAGAGAGATAGATAGATATGCCTACGGAGATATGCATAGATATATTTTTATGTGTGTACGTATTTTCATCTCTTTATATGATGGTGGTGAGGGCCATTGCTTCTGTTGCTGTTGTTGTTAATGGTGGTGGCTGTGGTAGTGGTTTACAATGATTGTAATGATGAGATTGGCGACTCTAGAGGCGGTGCCTGTGATGGTAATAACAGTGGTACATAGGCCATATATTAGCTATGTACTAACTTC
>NW_026300452.1:0-124 GCF_001194135.2 Octopus bimaculoides
GAATACAAGAAGATATTACAATGATATATTAATATATTAAGATATATTAAACACGTTATAATATGAATGGATTGCTAGCAATTAAAAACCAAAAAAGAATTAATAAATAAAGGGTGCAAAATAG
>NW_026300452.1:134-440 GCF_001194135.2 Octopus bimaculoides
TAGCAATTAAAAACCAAAAAAGAATTAATAAATAAAGGGTGCAAAATAGCACATACATACATACATATAAGCATATATGTTGATAAATGATAATAAATAATGTATATATTTTATATATATAAATGTATATAGGTTGATAATAATGCATAACATATATACTTCATACACACGCACATCATACATATATGCATGTGTGTGTGTATGGAGGTAGGTTGATCATCTTGATGATGATGTACATAGATAGATAACAATCATAATACATACATACACGCATGTATACATACATACATACACGCATGTATACAT
>NW_026300453.1:0-658 GCF_001194135.2 Octopus bimaculoides
TTGAAAGAGCGCTGAAAAAAAACGGCATCCCAATATGGTGTATTAATCTATAGCTTCCGATTCTGTATCATATCACTCAGTATTCTCTTATGTATGTGTGTGTGTCTGTGTGTGAGTGTATGCGTGTGTATGTGTGCGTGTTTGTTTGTTTGTACGTTTGATCCAACACAGAAAACATCTACACGGTAGCTAAGGTATATACAATTAACATCCATGTTTTTGGTACAGATTTAAAGTTAATCTCTTAATAAAATAACATCTCTGTATGAGTTCATTAAAGTCGGAATTACTGCAATTTTTTCTCAGTTACTTGTTCAAACCAAATTTAAGGATAAACAATATTCTTGTTTTGTTTCGTGAGATATGTTCAACACACTACCAGGACTACTATCGCATGAGGTACTCTTACCAAGATGAAACTGAACATGTGGTAAATAAGGATTCTCTGATGATCCTCATGTTTCAGTGAATCAAATTTCAACAATTACTCTTGAATGTAACGTATAATATAGCAAGTGTGCTAAAACTTGCCTATTGTATAGTATTACTTTGACACAGTATCCATGCATTATGTGCCCTTTTGCTAGCATTGTATACAATACTCTTTGCACTTTTACTCTTTTACTTGTTTCAGTCATTTGACTGCAGCCATACTGGA
>NW_026300454.1:0-485 GCF_001194135.2 Octopus bimaculoides
CACACACACACACACACACACACACACACGCACACACGCACACATACATATATATATTATATATATATAAACACTTATATACTTATACAAACTATGTATAAATATTATGTTATATATATATGTATATATAGGTATATATAGGTATATATGCATGCATATACATATATATTTGTATACATGTAGATATATATATATCTATATATATATACATATATGATATTGTATAATCTAAATATGCATATATGACAAAAGATTTGGACCGAGAGAGTGAGAAATAGCAAGCTAGCTAGATAGATAGATGCATACATGCTGACATAGATAGATAGATAGATAGATAGATAGATAGATAGATAGATAGATAGATAGATAGATAGATAGATAGATAGATACATACATACATACATACATACAGACAGACAAACATGCGTACATACATGCATACGTTCATGCACACATACATAATACATAGATGCATATATATATAT
>NW_026300455.1:0-718 GCF_001194135.2 Octopus bimaculoides
CACACAACCAAATGCAAAAATATGCACACACATACACAAGCACAAATGCACATACACCCACACATTGACAACACACACAACACACAGCTATATGTGTTGTCGAATATGCACATATATACACACATATGCAATAGATACATACACATATACACGACCACACACACACAACCAATCACACGCACACAGGCACACACATGCATACACAAACACGCACTTGTACACAGAGACAACACACACACACATACGAGCAATCACACACACACAGGCACACACATGCATACACAAACACGCACACATACAACCAATCACAAACACACACATTCACAATTATACACATATACAATCACATGCATGTACAAAATTACACAAATACGCACATACACACATAGGCAATACACACACAACCACACACATATACACCACACACACACACACACGCACACAACCAGACAAAAATACACTCACACACACATATTGTACCTCCTTTAAAAGTTAATGCAAACACATTGAAGCATGTAACTTTCATACACTTAGACACACACACACATGCAACCACACACACACACACACACACACACACACGCATGCACTCACCCCCTGTATCTCCTTCAAAAGTCAGCCATACATGAAACCTAAACAAATTATTCTCTGCCCAAAAGAACACAGAGACACAGTCATGTGACTTTTCTTGGAGTATCACCACCACCACCACCATCAT
>NW_026300455.1:1246-1984 GCF_001194135.2 Octopus bimaculoides
TATATATATATATATATATATATATATATATATATATATATCTAATGTAGAATATATGGATTTCAGTAATCAGGTGGTACTCATGAAAAAGCTCCTTTAATAGACTTGGCTACAAACTTCATAGTAAACCAAAACAAAACTGCAAAATGATCATTATTATATGGATGTCTAATGGTGAAATAAATATATTCATCTTATACCTTCTCTCTTTCTTTATGCTACATATATGTAGAGAATGATGACAGGTAAAAAAAACACAGAAGAGGAAAGAGAAAAACTTACCTGATACCAGAGAACGTTCCAGAAGGAAGCTTCATGATTTCTTCCAGTTTGCGGACCAGTTTCAAGGCTTGTCCTTTTTCTACATTGCTGGAAAGAATTGAAAACAAAAGATAGTTTCTTTAATATCCATTTAACATACATATAAATTTACATACATTTGCATGTTTAAAGAAGAAACTCTATGTGACCAAAACTGTTTGCCGGTAAAAGCGAACAGTTTGGTCACTTAAATCTATTCATGTACAGATGTATCACTGTTATTTCATTTCTTGATCTGTTTTCTATTTTATAAAGTTTTATCATGATGGATTGTATGATGAGATGTAAAGTCATATTTGCACCCAAGAATTTGGCTCAAAGTGAGACTGTATCATCTGACAAGATGAATTAATTGTCATGAATGTATAATCTCTGAACGAGGTATAAACAGTAACTGCACGACAACGTGAAGTATAT
>NW_026300456.1:0-230 GCF_001194135.2 Octopus bimaculoides
GGCGCTGATCAATTTAGATCAATCTAAAGCCTTCGATAGGGTCGACCATCTATACCTGGCGGCCGTCCTCAGGGCAGCAAGCTTTGGTCCAGTCTTCCGCGGTTGGATCGCTGCCTTGTATAACGGCATCCGATCGGTAATTCGGGTGAACGGTCACCTGTCAAAACCGTTTGACATCACGCGTTCGGTCCGTTAGGGATGTCCCCTGTCGGCGCTTCTGTATGTATTGA
>NW_026300457.1:0-208 GCF_001194135.2 Octopus bimaculoides
ACAAATACCCTCCATATACCATCCTGTGGTCGGGTACCCATATACCCGACAGCAAATACCCTCCATATACCCTCCTGTGGTCGGGTACCCAAAAACCCAACAACAAATACCCTCCATATACCCTCATAAGGTCGGGTATCCATATACCCAACTACAAAAAGCCTCCATATACCCTCCTGTGGTCGGGTATCCATATACCCGACAACAA
>NW_026300458.1:0-426 GCF_001194135.2 Octopus bimaculoides
ATTTCAACCAATCACTGACGTCCATTCAACCGATATACATTAAGTGCCGATTCTGAAACAATTAACCCTAACCCCAACCCTAACCCTAGAGTTAGGGTTAGGGTTAAACCAAATTTAAAATGAAAAAAGCAAATAAAACGAAGAATCGTTTGTTTATGTAGTCGGCACTTAATGTATATCGGCTGAATGGACGTCAGTGATTGGTTGAAATTATCGAAATAAGACAATTTTTTACATGAAATAAATTCGAATACAAAAATATTTTTCTGTTCTATAACACAAAATAGATAAGTATACGAAGTTTGAAAGTCTTTCGGTACCAAAAACACTACGTAAAACATTAATGAAAAATGTGGCCCCGTTTTAAAAATGATCCCATTTTTTATTCAGGAAACAACATAAAAACGTTTGAATCCTTTTTTAGGA
>NW_026300459.1:0-292 GCF_001194135.2 Octopus bimaculoides
ACCTCAAACACTACCACCACTACTACAATCACCAACACTTCGAACACCACCATTACCTCTAATATTGCTTATATTACCACCACCACTAACACCACTACTACCACTGCTAACACTACCACTCCTGCTAATACTACAACCACTAACACCACACCACCACCTCTACAATTCTCAAAACCAGCATCCTTGAAAACTACCCCCTACACCACTACCACTGGAAGACAGAAACTGAAAAAAGCCCATCGTATATATATATATATATGTGTGTATGTGTATATGTGTGTATATATATATA
>NW_026300460.1:0-518 GCF_001194135.2 Octopus bimaculoides
TTGGGGGAGGAGGTCAATCGACTGGATTGACCCCAGTTTTCAACTGGTACTTAATTTATCGACCCCGATAAGGGTGGAAGGCAAAGTCGACCTCGGCGGAATTTCAACTCAGAACGTAAACACAGGCGAAATACCGCTAAGCATTTCGCCCGACATGCTAACGTTTCTGCCAGCTCGCCGCCTTCAACAGAGCAATAATTACACTATCGATGATAACCATCCAAAAAGCAACACCAGCAACAATTCAAATAATAAACTGATAATAAAACGATAATATTGACAACCAAAATACCGAACAGAACCAATCCTTCCAGCGTTCGATGTACACAAGCCAACAAAATCAAGCAGTTATGCTCATGCAGAGATAGATCCAATTGCCCTTTGGATAACCAATGTATGACTAAGAACGTGGCATACAAGTACACTATAAACACTAGATAAACACCACATCGCCAGCTTTCGTATATGTGTATATATGTATATATATGTGTGTGCGTGTGTGTGTGTGTGTGTGTGTG
>NW_026300461.1:0-215 GCF_001194135.2 Octopus bimaculoides
GTGACATGGTGATGTTGGCGTTGTTGGTGGTAAAAGTGATGATGACGGTAATAGTGATGATGACGACGATGATGCTAACTCTGCCAATACTGCCACTGATTGATGCTGTTGGTCACTGCTGCTGACCAATGCCAACAATAGCAACAATAACCATTGCTGCAGCAGCCAATGGCAATGCTGACAATATCAACAACAACTATGATGACGACGACGAC
>NW_026300462.1:0-312 GCF_001194135.2 Octopus bimaculoides
AGTCAAATGACTGAAACAAGTAAAAGAGTAAAAGAGAATATATATATATAATCTTTAGATGAACAAGACCCTATTGGCTGACGGTTTTACAAGGTTGCTAGCTCATGAGTCTAATTTTAGAATGGCAGGAGGTGAGGAGCTCGTTTCAGTTGTCAACAGATTGTTTTGTCTTAAAGCTGGGAGGAAATTGGAAATAATCTCTTCTGTACATTGTTATTTATTAAACAGTTTATGATTGTCGGTGAGGGATTTCAACTTTACCATATATACTGTTTTACTTGTTTCAGTCTTTTGACTGTGGCCATGCTGGAG
>NW_026300463.1:0-449 GCF_001194135.2 Octopus bimaculoides
TGTATGATACATACAGACATATGTACACGGATATACATATGAAAAAACACTTGTTAGCACACACGCGTATACGTATATATGTGTGTGTGTGTGTATGAGTGTATATATAATTAAACATCCACACACATGTAAACATACATAAACATATACATATATGCCATACTCATCAAACGCAAAATAAGTTTATAAATACAAGGATTCACACACAAACCTACTCTACTTTGTATGTATACACACATACATGCCTGCATACATATACAGATAGCTACACACACACACCCTCGTACACGCACAGTTACACTTAAATACATCACTAATACGAAACGGTTTTATTTCTGCTTATAAATATCTAGTTTCAATGCCAAGATAGTTGCACACACGTTTCTACATATAAACATACACTCCCGCATATTCACTTATATGTACATACATAGATACACGCCCATATA
>NW_026300464.1:0-200 GCF_001194135.2 Octopus bimaculoides
CACATACAGCAACATCGTCTAAGCCATTCTCGACATCGTCATTTTCACCATAATCATCAGTGTCTTAACCTTCACCATCATCGATGTTATCGTCATCACTGTACGTTGTCATCATCTTCGTTGTCGTTGCTACCGTCATCAACAGCACTATCACCTCCACCTCCAACACCACCACTACCACCACCACCACCACCACCACC
>NW_026300465.1:0-534 GCF_001194135.2 Octopus bimaculoides
TGCATTATTCTCCATACAATTAAAATAGGTTTTATATGCATAATACCTAATGTTAAAATACTTTCACAGTGAACACAAGAAAATATGTGCATGCTTGTATTATAGTGTTGTGCTGTTGAGCAAGGCAGCAATACTGTCTGCTCCACTTTGCTGACTTGCAACAAACTGTATTGCCTGTTTTGGTTGAATACTCACAATTCAATACTTGGAGAGAGTGCAGCATTGTTAATAGAACTGGGGGAAATTTACTCAGGGTGGCTTGCTGAATGGAAACTTAATAGTAAAGTGTGGGCACAAACATAATTCTTGTAGTAAAGTTAATAAATTTTAAATGAGACAAAAAAAAAAAAATCTAATTTTAGTAAAGAGAACAATTATTATTTAGCTGAGTAATCTACCTCCCCTCCCACCAAAAATAATAGAGCATTGGGACAAATCATGAAATTTTAATTAATGAAATTTAATTAAATATGGAATACAGTAGTGTGTCTAATCCTTAGCAATACAGTGACAACTCCATGTTTTGTTGTTATT
>NW_026300465.1:568-1086 GCF_001194135.2 Octopus bimaculoides
AAAAAAAATACTTTGCCATATATCAAGAAGCAGTATGGTTGCTATTGTAAGACTATATCAGGCCATTTATTATCATGAACCACATAACTGTGCATTGTTTTTAAGCAAATGTATGCAATTTTTCTGTTGTGCATTAGTTATATAATATGTGCACACATAGCACGGTGAGGTGGTATGTGCCCAAAAAAGAGTGGATTGTGAAATACTTTTGCCTTAAAATGTGGAGGGAAAAAAGGATAAATTAAACCATTAAAAAAAAATTTTAACCTGAGATTAATACAAACTTTAAAATTAGAGCAGGAAGTATTCTGATTGGTTGAAGACCACTCAGCTACATTGATATTGTTAGCAGAGGCTCACAGCAGAATATTGAGGATCTAGCAAAGCTGATGGGAAACAGAAATTCATGGCACAGTATCCCAGTAGCAGCTGCTTGGACAGGTAAAAATTATGAATTCAGTAGTTGTTAAAGGGTGAGCATAGGCAAGAAATAAAGGTTGAGAAGCACTGACTTTCAG
>NW_026300466.1:0-556 GCF_001194135.2 Octopus bimaculoides
AACTCATTTTAGTTTGCAACAAATATATCTTAATATATTTAAATATTAATGAAATAGATAGCATGTGTGTGTACATGTGTGTGTGTGTGTACATGTGTGTGTGTGTGTGTGTGTGTGTCTGTTTACGTGAGTGTGTTTCCCTGTGTGTATCTCTGTGTGTGCGTGAAAGAGAGAGAGGAGATATATTTTTGAGGTTGTGTGCCCGTAATACACCATAAGATTTACACACAAGTATATTTATATGGTGTGTTTATGTGCTCGCGCCAGTATATATATATATATATATATTAGATTGAATGAGATAACAAATCCAAGGCTGAGAGGAGTTTTCAGGACATTTATAATGAAATAGTCTTACAGCAGGGATATTATGGATATCACTACATGAGAAAATATTTGAGTTCGAATTATTGTGGAAAAGATAGGGAAAATAGAGGTTGAAAGTAGAAATAAAGATATTGTAGTTGCAGTTCCATTATTCAAGGAAAATGGTGTATAGAAGTGGTAAAAAAGGTTCCTGTACATGGTATGTAAGTTCCAGTAGCAGTTCATGTTT
>NW_026300468.1:0-256 GCF_001194135.2 Octopus bimaculoides
TGTATGTATGTATGTATGTATGCATGTATGTATGTATATATGTATGCATATATGTATGTACTTGCGTGCATATGTGTGGGTATGTATAAAAAGTATGCGAGTGTATATATACACGTTATTTATAGAGACATGTAGATATATACTTATGTACGTGTGAGTATATATTTACATATGAAAATAATATGTGAATGTAATTAAGGAGGAGAGGTTAAGAGAGCAAAAAATATTTGTTTGTATGCATGAGTTTGTGTGTGTG
>NW_026300469.1:0-234 GCF_001194135.2 Octopus bimaculoides
ATATATACGTAATATATATGATATATGTATGATATATTTAATATACATAAACAGTGTATATATATATAAATATGCATATATACGTAATATATATGATATATTTAGTATATATATATCTATATAAACACACACACACATACACATACACACACACATACACATATATATATATTATATATAAACATATCTATGTATATATATATATATTGACATATTTATGTATGTATATATATA
>NW_026300470.1:0-399 GCF_001194135.2 Octopus bimaculoides
ATAAAACATAAATGAAAACTGGTGCCCCCGTTTTGAACAAGATCCGAGCAATGCAGTACATTATGTCCAAAAGTGTGTTCCTCTACTACAACGCTGAAAATCTATTTTGGGTGAAGACACTAGAGCAAAGCTGGTGTTGATGGGATTCTGGACGAAACCTGTGCAACTTTATTTCATATATACGCATAGAAAAATAAAATAAATAAAATAAAGGGGACGTAATTATCGTAAAGCGCTCAGTAGAAATTGTATCGTAACAGTTTGTCATATATCTGTAAATGGAAAGTGGTTATACGCGAAATCGAGGTGATGACAATGGAAGAACAAAAGAATAAATTGAACAATTATAAATTCAATTCAATTTAAATGTTTTATACAAACATGGGAGAAACGTTAGCA
>NW_026300471.1:0-389 GCF_001194135.2 Octopus bimaculoides
AAAAAAAAAAAAATATATATATATATATATAACAAGATTTAGTTAATAAGGTACTTAAAGTTGAGGCACCTGGTTAGGTCAGAATAAAATGCACACACTATAATTATAGATGAATACCAACCTTGGTACAGAAGTACTGGCATAATGATATTCGAGTAATGTATGCTGTTAACTGGAGCCAACCGAGTATATAATCCGTTCTTGAGCTATTCCGACATGTACATTTTATTAAATATACAGTCCATAATATGCTTCGGAACATGCGAGAGGCATGTTCCGAGATAGGTGAATTACAAATAAATAAGTAACAATTGATGGGCAGGTGTCAATTCATTACAACCGTTTCTAACGAATTTTTTAATTGATCAATTAGTACATTATATCATTAT
>NW_026300472.1:0-275 GCF_001194135.2 Octopus bimaculoides
ATAGCCTTGGGCCGACCAAAAACTTGTGAGTGGATTTGGTAGACGGAAGCCGAAAGAAGCCCGTATTATATATGTGTATATATATATATATACATATGTGTGTGTGTGTGTGTGCGTGTATGTTTGTGTGTCTCTGTGTGTGTTCCCAACATCGCCTGACAACCGATGGTGGTGTATTTATGTGCCCGTCACTTAGCGGTTCGGCAAAAGTGACCGATAGAATATGTACTAGGCTTCCAAAGAATAAGTCTTGGGGGTCGATTTGCTCGACTAAA
>NW_026300473.1:0-270 GCF_001194135.2 Octopus bimaculoides
CATACATACATACATACATACATACTTACATACATACATACACACATACAGATAGTTACCTATATTTCATATGTGTGTGTGCATGTGTGTGCATAGATAGATAGATAGATAGATACATGCATATATACATAGAGTAATAAACATTACGTGTGAGTGTGTGTGTATGTGTTTGTATGTGTGTGAGTACATATATATACATATATACATACATAGATAGTTAGATATGGTTATATGTATATTGTATGTGTGCATATATATATATATATATAT
>NW_026300474.1:0-358 GCF_001194135.2 Octopus bimaculoides
GTGTGTGTGTGTGTGTACATGCAGACACACAGATGCACACAAACACATAAGTACACAGAAACACTCTCACTGAGGTACAGATATGAGTGAAAACCAGCAAGGCTCAAAACTTCGCAGTCACTATCACCCCACTTGTTGTAAGCATCTAATAAACAATTTCTCTAGAAAAACGTATTGAGTAACCGTCCGCGTTCATGCGAAATTGGAAATTATTTTACAATATAACTGTGACTTTTCCAACCACTATAATTTTTAGGCTTTATGTCTTGCAAAAAATCTTCTTCGTATCATATCACTGTATATCAGTGCATCATCATCATCATCATCACCATCGTTTAACGTCCGCTTTCCATGCTAG
>NW_026300475.1:0-425 GCF_001194135.2 Octopus bimaculoides
ATATATGCTGCATTATGAATGTATAATTTATATGAATATATAAACCTAGATATTAGGATTAATACAAGTGTATATTCCCAAACCTAACCTTATATACCCGTAAATATTTATATAGATATATATACTTTTGTAAATACTGATATATGTATATATATATATATCAGTATTTAGTCATACTAATATATACTTTTGTTATTTACACCACCTGTCCTCGTCTGTTGTTATTATTTGTATATTCTCCCATATATATATATATATATATATACGTATATATAAATTTACATTTACACATATACCTACACACACATACACACACATATATATACTTATAAATATATATGCATATACAAACGTATACATATATATATATTTGTATGTGCCTATACAAGCATGCATATAAATATCTATATATGTATATATATATA
>NW_026300476.1:0-369 GCF_001194135.2 Octopus bimaculoides
AAATTGATATTAATTAATATCAAATTTTTTTACCCTATTATTTTAATTAATTATGTATTTGAACTTACAGAACGTAAAGGTGCACGAAACGCCGCTAACCATTATGCCAGGTTAACGATTCTGTCTGTTCGTCGCCATATATAATACACTAAGTGTCTTTCTAGGTTAACTTTCAATATTCAGACACGTGCTGGGGAATGTAAACTATGTATGGATTTATGTATGCATGCATTCTTCGAAACGCCGGAGTTTTAATGATGGCAGCTGATGAAGTGGATGTTTCTATGTGGCCTGCTTGTTTGTTGCACCTTGTTTGCCACTTTGTCCTTGTTCTTTTGCCACGTCATGTACCCAGTTATGTATCTATAT
>NW_026300477.1:0-433 GCF_001194135.2 Octopus bimaculoides
GTGTGTGTGTGTGTGTATAAATAAATAAATATATATATATATATATATATGCACACACACACCCATTTATGCTTATACATTCTGATATAAAAATATATGTATCCACATATTTGTTTGTGTGTGTATTTACATGTATTTGTATGTGAGTGTGTGTGTGTGTGTATATACATGCATATATGTACATGTACGTGCATGTATATATGTATGTATATTTATGCATATATGTAAATGTACGTGTGTATATATATGTATGTATATGCATACACATATGTACATGTATATGTGTGTATATGTATGTATATACGTGCATATATGTGTATGTGTATATATATGTATATATGTATATACATACATATATGTACTTGTATGTGTATATATATGTATATGTATGTGTGTATATATATATATTTATACATACATATATATATATATA
>NW_026300478.1:0-264 GCF_001194135.2 Octopus bimaculoides
GTATGCACGTTTCTATGTATATATGTATGTACGTGTGCATGTGTGTATGTATGTATTTATTTATTTATTAATGCATGTGTGTGTGTGTGTGCGTGTGTGTATACATACATATATATACAAATATGTATACGCAAAATTGCCATGAATGTGTATTAATAGAAGCAATACAAATATTGTTAAAATGAATAACAGTTTACAAATATATACATATAAAATATTTAAGTAATAAAACTATAATTGTATATACATATGTGTGTGTGTGTG
>NW_026300479.1:0-209 GCF_001194135.2 Octopus bimaculoides
GTGTGTGTGTGTGTGTGTGCGTCTGTGTATGTGTAGGTATGTAATACTCAAAAGAACATAAAGCATGTATATTTATATCTACATACATATACATAAGGCATACGTATGTATAAACATATATATATATATAGATATGCACATATATGTATCTATCTTCCTCTCTTTCTCTCTCTCTCTCTCTCTCTCTCTCTGTATGTATATATATATAT
>NW_026300480.1:0-251 GCF_001194135.2 Octopus bimaculoides
ATATATATAAATAATACAGAATGGGACAAGAATGCAAAACATCCAGACAGATATGAAGTAAATTATTTTTGAAGTAGAACTTGAGGGAAATAAAGCAATAAATGTGTAGAATACTAACTTAGAAAAGCAGGCCTCCTTGGATGTGAAAAAATGTAGAAGGCTGTCCACAGCTCGAACCTACATCTGTAAACATGGCTGACATGCTAAAAATTATACCAAAGTAACACTTCAAATTTTCACCTTCGATTGAT
>NW_026300481.1:0-317 GCF_001194135.2 Octopus bimaculoides
AGGCATATTTGTATATGGATGATCTCAAATTGTATGCTGCAAAAGATAAACAAGCAGAAACACTACTGCAGATGGTACACAGATTTACCAAAGAAATCAATATGAGATTCAGCTTAGAAAAATGTGAAGGTGATCTTGGAGAAAGGAAAATTAATTAAAAACACCAAGGACAAACTAGATAAAGAAACTGAGAAAAGAGAATTAAACCAAACAGACATAAAAAAAAATACTTAGGAATCAATGAACTTAGACAGTGTACAACATACAAATTAAAGAAACGATTAAGAATTATTGAAGTCATATTGGATTAATACTTA
>NW_026300482.1:0-247 GCF_001194135.2 Octopus bimaculoides
TATTATTATTATTATTATTATTATTATTGTTATTATTATTATTATTAGTAAGGCGGTGAACTGGCTGAATCGTTAGCACGCCGGGCGAAATGCTTAGCGGCATTTCGTTTGTCTTTAAGTTCTGAGTTCAAATTCCGTCGAGGTCGACTTTACCTTTCATCTTTTGATAAAATAAGTACCAGTGACGTAACGGGGTCGATGTAATCGATTTAACCTCTCCCCCCAAAATTCAGGCCTTGTGCCTATT
>NW_026300483.1:0-290 GCF_001194135.2 Octopus bimaculoides
GACCCTGTCTTTCACGCTGTACGCTGTAGGCAAAGAATAGTAAAACAACACACGAAATGGCAGTGAGTGGAAGTCAGAGATGCTAAAGCAGGCAGATGATATTTAAAGGCTCTACTCGGAAGGCGCTAGGGAAAGACGAGTGACGGTCTGAGGTGGCGACAGTTAGAGGTGAGCTCTGAATTCACTAGAATGAAAATGAAATCAAATTTTCATCGTAAATTATATTTCTCGACTTCACACAACACACACACATACACACACACACACACACACACACACACATACACACA
>NW_026300484.1:0-667 GCF_001194135.2 Octopus bimaculoides
CATTTATATAGGCATATAACATAAAACAAATAATTATATACACAGGAAAGTAGAATATTATATATACATACGCACCTGCAGACATATACATATGTAAGGGACGACCGTGCGAACTCATAAAAGGAGCAATGGTGACGAATGGAAAAACAGAGGACTCCTTTTATTTAAACGTGTCACACGGTCGAACACACAATATTATATATCAAATGATGATATACATGATATGTTATACAACGATAACATAGATGACCAGTAATGAACCGTATAAGATAAATAACAGAGATATTTATTGTAGCGTTAAAGATGTATGTCTGTGTGTGAGTGTGAATGCGACATATAATAACATAATCAAAGACAGGCCGTCGTACAAAGAAAAGTATGTATATGAGTGATACATGTATGTGTATGTGAAATATTACAGCAGAGAAAGAGTCAATAACACGTGAGCAATTATACCAGTTCTTGGGTACACAATAATATGAATCTGTATGTGAAGTGAGTTGGCTGAGTGTGGCAGTGCTGATCACTAGTTGTGATGTCGTGGCATCGATGCCGGGCCGTGATTCTTGTTATACAGATGTTCGTCGCTGGATGAGAATCTTGTCTGTTTATTATCGTGGTGAAGCTAAGTCACCTAACAGAATCGAAGAGAGAGATGTGCCGCGGT
>NW_026300484.1:1159-2664 GCF_001194135.2 Octopus bimaculoides
AATTAAAAAAAAATTGTAGTGAAAAAGACTGAAAGAACGGTTGGTCTATTATTGGCATTTAGTCACCATTTTTGGAAAGTTATGTGAACTTTTCAAGTTGGGCTGTACAGATCAGAAGGCTGTATGAACGAATCAACGTCGGGGGTCACCAATTGTAAGGTAAACTGTGTGAACAGGCTCGCGTTGGCTGTACAGATCAGAAGGGCTGTATGAACGAATCACGTCGGGGTCACCAATTGTAAGGGACGACCGTGCGAACTCATAAAGGAGAAATGGTGACGAATGGAAAAACAGAGAACTCCTTTTATTTAAACGTGTCACACGGTCGAACACAAAATAATATATATCATTGATGATATACTAATATGTTATGCGACGATGACCAGTAATGAAAGACCACAACCGTATAAGATGAATAACAGAGATATTTATTGTAGCGTTAAAGATGTATGTCTGTGTGAGAGTGTGAATGCGACATATAATAACATAATCAAAGACAGGCCGTCATACAAAGAAAAGTGTGTATGTGAGTGATACATGTATGTGAAATGACGGCTGCATTTGGGGTGTGTATATGTATGTATTTATGTATATATAAGCAGGTAAATATTTATATATGTATATGTAAGTGTGTATGAATATTTACATACATCTATAGAGAGAGAAGTGGGGAAGAGAGAGGAGTATTACATACAACACTATGAAATGAGGGGGTAAAGACGAATGATGTCTGGTGAGTGTGTGTATGTGTGTATCGGTGCGTCTATGTGTGTGTATACACGCCTGTTTCTGTCTGTATGTATGTATTTAACCGTGAACGGGAAATACTTCCGCCCGTCTCTCCTCGCCATTTTATCCCAAATTTTTTCAATTTTGTAATTTTTTTTGCCAAAAATCCCCGTTTTCGGATACGGAGGTTCCGGAAAATTGCCAAAAATCGGCATTGCGAAATTTTCTCCCCCAACTTCTTCAATTATGACTTTTTTTCCCTGGAGCAAACTCATAGAGAACATAAGTTCATTTGCCCGAACATGAGAAATTATTGATTTCTCATTGGTTAAAAATGATTGCCCATATACGAATTATGAACTTCATTGAAGAAATCTTTCACGGGGTTACGGTTCTATGATTCGTGTATGAGTAGTTATAAAAACCCTGATTTTCGGCAAAATCTCCAGTGTTCGTTGATTACCACTCAAGTCCAAGACACCCACCCTTTTGAGTATAGGCTAATATATATGCCATGTTCAATACTCAAATCCGACAATATTGAATTGTCGTGAAACCTTATTAGTTAGAATGAGAAACTAGTTAATAATAAATTTAAGTCGTAAATTCCTTACGACGAAATGATTTATTTCTGTATTTCTATAAATGTAAAAAAATATGTATATAATAAATTTGGATCTAGTTCAAAACGGGGGCACCAATATTTTCTTAACGAAACACTTTGAAACTTGGGACACTGGTAGAATGTGTCATATAAAACATCTTTTTCTCTTAGT
>NW_026300484.1:2957-4249 GCF_001194135.2 Octopus bimaculoides
GAGTGTAAACAGCTGAATACTTGTCAGTGATTGGCTGAAATTATCGAAATAAGACAATTTTTTACATGAAATAAATCCGAATACAAAAATTTTTTTCTGTTCTATAATACAAAATAGATAAGTATACTAAGTTTGAAAGTCTTTCGGTACCAAAAACACTACATAAAACATAAATGAAAATTGGTGCCCCCGTTTTGAAAAAGATCCATAAATGAATATAGAAACTTAATTCCTTTTTACTTCTCGTTTCTTTCAACTTGTTGAATTTATTTTTGTATATTAATGAAACTGTATTTTTCTATGTGTAACGGTCAAAAAAATATAATATAAATCTTCAACATACATGCACGTAATGAACGCAACGGGGTACTACTAAAGCAGCACGGTCCCGAACACGCAGTCGCGCGTCCGGGATAACTAGTCGTGAGTGGTCGGTCCTACAAAAAGTGCGCGTGCGCGCTTGTGTGCAAATGAATATAGGTTAGGGTTAGGGTTAGGATCTACCACTCACGACTAGCTAGCGCACTCTAACCCTATCCCTAACCCTAACCCTAAACACGTATTCAGTTGCACAGATGCGCGCACACGCGCACACTCACGACTAGCTAGCGCGGACGCGCAACTGCGCGACTGCGAGTTCGGGACCGTGCTGCTTTAGTAGTACCGACCAACGGAATGGTGCTAAGTATTTTGCCCGGTTTCGTAACGATTCTGCCAGCTTGCCACTTTCCCGGTGCGAGATCGAACCCTAGTCACCCGCGTCACAGTGCAGAAAGTGAAAGAAAATACTCAATACAAACAAAACATGATTGAGTAGAGCCACCTACTGGATCATTCAGGAAATAACCTTTTTAAAGGGAAACAACTTCTTCAGACTATTCTTTCTAACGTGTACTGCCGCGCTGTTTACATTTCGAAATGGTAAGTTTATAAACGTTCAGTTTAATTATTTCATAATGTGTATAAATGATTCAATTATGTGACGTCTCAAGGATACAGTAATATTATAAAAGGTGAAACACATACAACATTGGAAAAAGATATTTCTTCTCCAGAAGTTTTACCTTTCGAACAATGATAGTTCTAGTTACCTGGGAATTTAAATTGAAATTAAAGTATGCAACAGGTAAGTCGTCTTAATGACATGTACCAGACCGTTAGTTATTTTCAGCCTAACAAATTTTCTGGTAAGGGCTTCATTTATCTGTTTGTTGCGTCAGTAGAAATCTATTGGTGCACAAACGCACAAAACGGAGAAAATGAAACAAATATGGACGACTTCGTCCGAAACA
>NW_026300484.1:5236-5730 GCF_001194135.2 Octopus bimaculoides
GGACATATAGAACACATTATCGAAAACGAAAATCGCCTAACTTAAAAAATAAAAAAGTTACAGCCATTTTCCCTCAGTGTCTAATTCCAATGTCCACCGACGAATTTTACGAAATTCCCCACGCACCTGCTGCTAAAACGATTTCCTTCAAAAAGTTACCTTCTCCACTATGATACCAAAGCATCCTTTCCGTTCTGTGAAGTAAAACGAGACGAGAGGAAGAGAAGAATGGGGTGAACAGAATGATAGAAGGGTGGTAGGGGAGAGAAATGAAAGCACAGAGATAGATCGCTACATGTGGGTCCTTTCTTTCTTTTTTTGATAAGATCTATTAATTTTTTTTTATCCTTTTCTACTGAATATATTTCATGATTTTATAGATATTGACACCATACTGGAATCATGTAAAGGGGAAGAAAGAAAAATAATTAATTTGACCACCAGAAATATGAAGATGTATACCTTCTGTGTTGTATTTACAATGAGTACCATGA
>NW_026300485.1:0-215 GCF_001194135.2 Octopus bimaculoides
ATCTATCTATCTATCTATCTATCTATCTATCTATTTATTCATCTATCTATATGTTGTCCGTCTGTCTATTTATCTGTTATTTTCATCAGAAGTCAGTGTATTTAAGAGTACATTTTGAAACATTTTATTTTCACAATGTTATGCTATTGTTGCAAATCAAAGAGCACACAAACAGTAACAGACTTTGAATTTGAGTATTAAAAAGGTATATATAT
>NW_026300486.1:0-473 GCF_001194135.2 Octopus bimaculoides
TATATATATATATATATATATATATATATTCTTTAATTCCCTTGTTCGTTCCAGTTATCCTGACTGCGGCCATGGTGGAGTGCCGCCTTTACTCGAATGGACACCAAGACTTCTTTGTAAGCCTAGTACTTACACTATCGGTCTCTTTTGCCTAACCGCTAAGTTACGGGGACGTAAACACACCAACATCGGTTGTCAAGCGATGGTGGGGTCAAACATAGACACACACAGACACATATATATATATACATATATATATGCATATATACGACGGGCTTCTTTCAGTTTCCGTCTACCAAATCCACTCACAAGGCTTTGGTCGGCCTGAGGCTATAGTAAAAGACACTTGCCCAAGGTGCCGCGCAGTAGGACTGAACCCGGAACAGTGGCTAGTAAGCAAGATGCTTACCACACAGCCACTTCTGTGCGCAGCGTATATACATACATACATACATACACACACACACACACAC
>NW_026300487.1:0-365 GCF_001194135.2 Octopus bimaculoides
CTTATCATTTTGTGGTTTATTTTGTGTATTCGGTGCTATGAACACGGCACTATTGCGCCTACATAACGGTTATTAAAGTTATAAACATTATACTTTAACAGACATAGATTTCTTAGAGCTGTATGTATGCATATATTTATACATATATACATATATAACTATATACATAGATATTCATACGTTCATTTATATACATACATCCATATATATACATATAAACATGCAAACACAGAAACATACATATACATATGTACACATATCTATATCTATATATACACACACACATACATACATATATATATATACACATATACACACATATGTGTGTGTGTGTGTATGCTTGTGTGTGTGTGTGTGTGTGTGTG
>NW_026300488.1:0-389 GCF_001194135.2 Octopus bimaculoides
TGTGTGTGTGTGTGTGTGTGTGCACGTGTGTGTGTGTGTGCGTGTTGGGTTAATTATGTCTGTTACTGTTATTATTTGTACGTATGAATCTTGCAAGACTCTCCCGCATATAGAGCTTCACATGCACGCACGAACACACGCACGCACACACACACACACACACTCATACATTCACACACACACACACACACACTCATACATTCACACACACACACACACTTACACACACATACTTACACACACACACACACACACACTTTTATACATATCGACATACAAACGTTTATATACATATCAGTGTATGTATGTATGTATGTATGTATGTATGTACGTATATGGGTATATATGTACGTACGTACGTATGTATGTATGTATGTATGTATGTATGT
>NW_026300489.1:0-490 GCF_001194135.2 Octopus bimaculoides
ATACCGCTAAGCATTTCGCCCAGCGTGCTAACGTTTCTGCCAGCTCGCCCAAGTATGAACACCCAGTATGTGTTGGAGGATGTATGTATTTACCAAGTTCTGTGTGCATGTGTTTGTACAGAATGAGAGGTGGACAACATCATCGTAACTGTCATTGTCCTGTAACAATGTGAGAAAAATAACAAGTCTAAAGGTCAACTGACTTTGATGTTAGGTTAGCAGGAAAAGTCAATCTCACACACACACACACACACACACACACATGTAACTATACATACAGATTGTCATTTAGACATGTATACATATATATATATAACATAGATATGCATATACACATACAAAGACACATTGGCAAATATACACAGATAGACACTGATGCACATTATCACACATTCACACATAGATTAACACCCATGCATACATATTATTAATAATATATATGTGTGTGTAAGATGGCGAGCTGGCAGAAACGTTAACACGCCGGGCGAAA
>NW_026300490.1:0-390 GCF_001194135.2 Octopus bimaculoides
ATAAATTTAATGAATGGAGTAAAACGCATATTTTAACTGCATACTTATATGTATATGTATGTATATATATTGTATATATACATATATATATTTTGTATATAAAATTTATTAATAAGGGTAGAAATTGATATTAATCAATTAAAACCAGTGGTCTAGCATATTAAAAAAATCCGAAGATTAAAATTATATTACATACAAAAATAAGAGGAATGACCAGCAAAAGTGGACTCCTATATGCTAGAAATAAATGCCGAATCATCTAACCACAAAGAAATATGTTCTCAGTAAAAAATTAGCGACATAACAGACTGTAAAAGGGCAAGACAAATGAAAAAATACATTTTTGCAGCTAATTTACCGGTTTGAGAATATATTTTTTTGCAGCTAATT
>NW_026300491.1:0-236 GCF_001194135.2 Octopus bimaculoides
TATATATAAACACATATATATATATGCGTATATATATGTATCTATATGTATGTATATATATTTACATGTATATATATAAACACACACATATATATATATCTACGTATATATATGTATATATATGTATCTATATGTATATATATATATTTGTATGTATATATATAAACACACACATATATATATACGTATATATATATATATATACGCATATTTATATGTATATATATATATATATA
>NW_026300492.1:0-495 GCF_001194135.2 Octopus bimaculoides
ATTTGCTGGTCTTTTTACCGTACCTTTTAGACACTTTAGAGACTGAATACATAAGAGTGGAAAATCACAGCAGGAATACCATATGTCCAACGCAAGATACAATATGTGTGTTCAATTCCTTCAAGAATCAATAAATGAATTTATAGTATTCAGTCTCAAAAGTGTCTAAAAGGTACGGTAAAAAGACCAGCAAATACAACAATAAAAACTTTAGAAATATCATGAATGTTCAAAATATTTATTAAAAGAATATTAATAAATATGCATGATTTCTAAGTTGTATAAAAATATGACAAATTAAAGTTAAAACATTACGATGTGTAAACATACATTATGATATAACATATAATGGGTAAATATATACGGTCTGATGAAGTTATAAATTTACATGTATTATATTAAAAACGTGTACATTAGGACAGGATTAAAAAAAAAAAAGAAACACATAATATAAAAGTTAACTTAACTTTTATATTATATGTTTCTTTTATTGAT
>NW_026300493.1:0-546 GCF_001194135.2 Octopus bimaculoides
GGGTGTCATAGAATTGGTCCTTCAGCCCATCCGGGAGCCCCGGTTGAGGGCATAGGCTGAGATGACAGTAGCTAGCCTAAGATGAAGCACTAGTCTAATCTTAAGTACTCTGTCACATACTCTAACTACCTTGCGCTCAAAAATCCTACGAAGGCCAGTCAGGCGGTACTGGCAACAGCCATGCTCAAAATGGTGTATTTTATGTGCCACCCGCACAAGAGCCAGTCCAGGGGCACTGGCAACGATCTCGCTTGAAAATCCTATGAAGGCCAGTCAGGCTGTCAGCACGATAAAGTGATGGTTTGTTGCCATCATAATTTGGCAGTCCCAGGAAAGGGAAGAATGCTACTGCTATTTATCCCCACGAAACACCATTTCCAGTTGGCTATGTGACACAAGCATATTGTGTCCTTAAACATAAGGACACTGTACGCTTGTGTCACATAGCCAATTAGAAATGGTGTTTCGTGGGGATAAATAGCAGTAACATTCTTCTCTTTCCTGGGACTGCCACATTATGTTGGCAACAAACCATCACTATATATA
>NW_026300494.1:0-666 GCF_001194135.2 Octopus bimaculoides
CATGGTTCGGAAATATACTTGTCAAAAAAAATTAAAAAAAAGGAAAAAGAAAATAAAAATTAAATATATACAATTGTCAGTACCATTAGGATAATGAATAGAGTTGTTAAACCTTCATAAGTATATTAATGTTACTTATCTTATGTTACTTATCGTATGAACTAAGCAAATAAAAGTTACAATCTCCCTCGCCACAACCCGAAAATGTGACTGGACACTTCACGTAGTCGGCGTCTTTACGTAATGAACACGTGTTATAGAAGAAAAACAACACAAGTAGTGGTAATACAACTTTTAGCTGACAGAAGAACTCTTATTAAATGGTAAATTTGGTCTTTATTATTTTATTTCGAATTCGTTATTATATTTCAAACAGAAGAAACATCGTATCATATTCGACTTCATCAGTTTCCTGTCATCGCCATTGTTCTGGGGTTGTTTTAAGTCAGACGAGAATGGAATAGTTATTTATTAACTGTAATGTTTTACACACACACACACACACACACATATGCGTGTGCATGTGTGTGTGTGTGTGTGTGTGTGTGTGTGTGTGTGAGTTGCTACGTGTGCGTTTTTATGTATATATATTTGTATGCAAGTGTGTGTGTGCGTATATATATATATATATATATATAGATTTATATACATACACACACACATACG
>NW_026300495.1:0-411 GCF_001194135.2 Octopus bimaculoides
TATATATAGCATTATCATCATCATCAGTTAACGTCATGGGTTGGATGGTTTGACTATACTGGCATGCTGGAAGGCTGCGCTAGATTCCAGTCTGATTTGGCATGGTTGCCTACAGCTGGATGCCCTTCCTATTGCCAACCACTTTGAGATGGTAATGGGTGCTTTTACATGCCACCAGCATGAGTGCCATTTGCATGATCCCAGGGTGTGTTTACATGCCTCTGGCATGAGTGCCAATCTTGCGTGACACCAGTATCTTCCAGAACTGCGATTTTGCTTGGCTTCATGGGTTTTCTTCTCAAGCACGGCAATGCCAAAGGTCTTGGTTATTGCTTCCTTGGGCCCTACCACCATGAGGCCCAACACTCGAAAGGAACTCAGCCACTTTGCCTCTGATATATGTATATATAT
>NW_026300496.1:0-486 GCF_001194135.2 Octopus bimaculoides
TATATATATATATATATATACGTATGTATGTATGTACGTATGTATGTATGCATGTATATATACGATGGCATCAAATAGAAACAGAAGTACAAAAATAAAAGAACATGACAAGACACATGAAAGAAAACATATTTAGAGAATGTCATCTACGTAAGAATGACAGGAAGAGGTGTAAGCAAAAAATGGCGTCCATGAAACACAGCGACAATAACAACAACAACAACCGCAGGAAAATAGCTGGCTTTTAAAAATATAAAACGAGATCGAATCTTTCTCGATAGAAATATAAATGTCTTTGGAGATTTCCGTAATGGAATTGACAAGCATGAAAATCAGAAAATATTTAACCTTACCGTTTTATGGTAGGTACTTGAATATATAATTATATGTATGTGTGTGTGTGTGTGTTTGTGTGTGTTTGTGTATGTGTGTGAGCTTGTATATATTTTTATGTGAGTCATTATACAGATGAATGTATATCTGTAT
>NW_026300497.1:0-232 GCF_001194135.2 Octopus bimaculoides
AAAAAAAAAAAACGCCAACACAATGAGAGACGAAAACGTAAAAATAAAAACAGAAAACAAACTTTTTTTCGAACGAAAAAAAAAGAGAACCGGGAACGCAACATAAAGATCATTCCCTTCACACACACAAACACACACATACATACATACACACACATATATACTGCTCTACAGCTTAGAGTGTGCTTCTTCTTTCGGATTTATGTTTTCTACAAACGATATATATATATAT
>NW_026300498.1:0-202 GCF_001194135.2 Octopus bimaculoides
TGTGGCGATCTTTTTTGTATAGTGCTGCTGAATTGCCTCGAGTTCTGCTGACCGCTTAACACCGTGTGGTGACCACAACTGAGAGCAATAGTCTAGGCGGGTCAGAACAAATGTCTTCCATAGAGTCAACATGACTTTTTGATCCCATGTATGGAATGTCCTCAGTATCCACCCTGCCAGTCGTCTGCACTTTGCTGTCAAC
>NW_026300499.1:0-494 GCF_001194135.2 Octopus bimaculoides
TGTGTGTGCGTGTGTATGAGAGAGAGAGAGAGTAAATACGACATACACACCGCTCTCTCATTCTGTCTCACACACATACACACGCACACATACAGCCAAAAATGATGGATGCATATGACAACACACCCTTTGACTCACTCACACTCTGTCTCTTACAAACACACACATACATAAATGTATACAAACATATTTACAAAGACACACATATGTGTGCGCACGCGTGCGCGTGTGTGCTGTGTGTGTGTGAGAGAGAGAGAGAGAGACAGACAGACAGACAGACAGAGAGAGACAAAGACAGAGAGAGAGACAGACAGGGCCAGTGAAGGGGTGTGTCGACAATTATACGTACATACATAAATAGTCATACATTTCTTGTACGTATGTGTAAGTGTGTGTGTGAGAGAGAGAAAGAGTCACTGAAACATTTCTCTGTCTGTCTATCTGTCTCTCTCTCTCTCTCATACACACGTGCAGATATACACACAGAAAAGATG
>NW_026300500.1:0-1317 GCF_001194135.2 Octopus bimaculoides
GAGAGAGTGAGAAAGAGAGAACCTTTGTGTATGTGTTTCTTCTCCCAACACTTGACAACCGGTCTTGGTTTGTTTATGGCCCCGTAAGCTGCTAGAATATGTACCCTAGTTTTTTTGTTTTTTTAAAAATATGTACTGGGGTCAAATTTACTCGACTAAACTCTTCGTGCTGGTGCTCCAGTATGGCTGGAGTCCACTGACTGAAACAAGCAAACGATAAAAGACAACAGATATCGTCACCTCCACAATACCCAGCTGGTACTTTATTTATCGACTCCTGGAGGGTTGAAAGGCAAAGTCTACACTAGTAGGATTCGAAACTTAGAACGTAAAGGGATGTAATTAACTAATATAAGAAATTTGGTGTCCGATAGTCTGCCGGGGCTGCCACGGTAAATTTGATCTCGGCAAGAATTGAACTCGGGACGGGAATGTAAACAGAAGTAATTAAGGTGTTTTGTGACTGATGCTCTACCGTTTCTGCCAACCGGTAGCCTCCATTATGGTCTCTCAACATGTTAGAAATAGCAGCAGAAATTTATCTCAAATTCCATCACGTTCACCACAAAGACAGGAGCTCTTTCAGTGATGTTATCCGCGGTTGTCCATACAAAGCCAAATCAAAAAAGGTCGCATAGTCACGAGATGGAACGATTTTGACCATCGAAGAAAGTTGACAGGGATTTTAACAGCTATCACTGGATAATAATGATGATGATGACGATGATGATAATGATACAAGACCAGAAATTTGAGGGACAGGGAATAGTTGATTACAATGCTTACATCAATACAGGAACACCAACAATAACAACGATAATAATAATAATAATAATAATAATAATAATAATTCACAATAATAATTCAGCAATTTCCATGGGAAGGGGTTAAGTCGATGACATCGACCCCAGTCTTTAACTGGTACGTATTTTATCGAACCCCCGAAAGGGATGAAAAGCAAAGTCGAGATCGGCGGAATTTGAACTCGGGTACGTAAAGACGGACGAAATGCCGCTAAGCATTTCGTCCGTCCGGCGTGCCAACGATTCTGCCAGCTCGCCGCCTTAGGAACAACAACAACATTAATAATAATAATAATAATAATAATGATGATAATAATAATAACAATAATAATGATGATGATAAAAACATAAGTAATCACAGTGGTGGTAAAGTAGTAGTAGTATTAGAAGTAGTATTAGTAGTAGCAGTATCAGCAGCAGCAGTAGTAAATATCCATGTGGTTTCTTTCACTTTCTGTTGTAATCTTCGATTTTCCCAACAAACGTCTTCTACATATCACTATATATATATATA
>NW_026300501.1:0-252 GCF_001194135.2 Octopus bimaculoides
TGAGGAGGGAACCAGGCTGCTGGAGTTCTGTGATGCAAATGACCTTATGGACTGCAATACTAGCTTCAGGAAACCTGCCAGTCACCTAGTCACCTACCGTTCTGGCAGGCACACTAGCCAAATTGACTACATCCTTGCCAGGAAAAGGGAAAGACGGCTGCTTAGAAATGCCAAAACATTCCCAGGCGAAGAATGTATCCCGCAACATAGACTAGTAGTTAGTGACTTCAGGATCAGAGCTAAGTGGCTGCC
>NW_026300502.1:0-203 GCF_001194135.2 Octopus bimaculoides
TTCAGGGTAAAAAAAGACACACAGACATCAACAAAGTCACCAGTCAAAAAAAAAAATTCTAATTATGAGGGCAAGCTTAAATAAATAATAATATGGACTAGTCCAAAAAAAAAAAAAATCTAATTTTTAGTATACCCTTTACAATAGTCAGGAAGGTTTGGTAACTAAAGACTATTAGGTTTCAAATCCAACGTAAGCCATGA
>NW_026300503.1:0-238 GCF_001194135.2 Octopus bimaculoides
GGTGCTGATGGTGCTGGTGCTGGTGGTAACCGAAGCGTTGAGGGATGACGGTGAGAGTAAGCGCTGTGAAAGACAGCGGTGATGGTGATGGAGGGGAAGGCGGCGAAGTCAAAAGTATTAATGGTGGTGGTGTCAGAAGTCTGAATGGTGTGTGTGTATGGCAGATGTGGTGGCGATGGTGGTGGTAGTTTATCATGTAGCTTTGCAATAAGTTCCAAGTCTATAAATCATATTGTTT
>NW_026300504.1:0-1359 GCF_001194135.2 Octopus bimaculoides
GTGTGTGTATGTGTGTGTGTGTGGGTGATGAGTGAATGTATGTATATGTGTGTATGTGCATGTAATATATTTGTGTGTATATGTATACATGTATATATGTGTGTGTATGTCTGTATGCATGTGTGTATGAGTGTGTTTGTGTGTGTATGTGTGTGTATGTATGTGTATATATTTGTATATGTGTGTGTACACGTGTATTTGTGTATGTGTGTATATTTGTGTAAATATGTATGCATGTGTGTATGTGTGTTTATGGATGTATATGTGTCTGTGTGTATATGTGCATAAATATGTGCATATGTGTGTATGTATGTGTGTATGTGTGTGTGCATGTGTGTGTCTATGTCTTTGTGTGTATATGTGTCTGTGTATATATGTATCTGTATATAAGTGTGTAAATATGTGTGTAATGAGAATATGCAGTGCTTGAGAAAACACTGAAAGCCAAGTGAGATCATAGCCTTGGCCAATACCAGTGCCGTCTGACTGGTACCCGTGGCGTTAGGAAGGGTATCCAGCTGTAGAAACCTTATCAGATCAGACTGGAGTCTGGTGCAGCCTCCTGGCTTGCCAGTCCTCAGTCAAACCTTCCAACCCATGCCAGCATGGAAAGTGGACGTTAAACAATGATGATGATGTGTGTGCGTGTATGTATGTGTATATGTGTGTATATGTATGTGGACATGTATATCAGCCAGTTTGCTGAAAGGTGGATGAAAGTGGCGAGAATGGTGCGAGTGAAAGGGCTTGCCCTGAGCATATGCCTGCAGTTGGAAAAAGGAAAGGAAAAAGGCTCCTGCTCCAAAAATCAGGGTACCCTTAGTTTTTTATGAGGGTTTCTATGAGCAACTCTCAAATGTCTCCTCCCTATTGAGGATCACACATTGTTGAATTTAAAAAAATTTTCTTTGTCTTGTGTACATGCAAAACCCTTACAACATCTTATTCATTCCTCCAGGGTGTGATGTCAATAAGATGACAGGAGAATATCATCAAATTTATACAAAACTGTTTGATTGAATATTCTTCTTTCTCTCTTTTTCTTTTCTTTTTCTGTCGTCTTCCTTTTTCTTTCTTTCTGCTTGTTAAAAAACTGGCAAAAACTGATGATGTCATTCCATCAATGTATGGACGCTGGTTACTCTCGTTCATAGTGTTTACGTTTAAATTTCTGAAATTTTGAATCTTTAATCACCTTTTGGTTTGAACTTGAGAAAGACAGACGTGCTGTCGAAATATTGTTCAACGAATAAAACATCTAAAATCCCACTCTTCGTCTTGACTATTTACCTTCGGGAAGAGTTACGTCAATCCTTTTTTTGAAATATTATTATTATTATTATTATTATTATTATTATT
>NW_026300504.1:2160-2649 GCF_001194135.2 Octopus bimaculoides
TGTTGGCGGTGGTGGTGGTGGTGGTGGTGTGCTGATAGTAAAAAGTATCATTTTTTTATTGCACTAAATCTATAATATCATTCTTCTACCTGTTTGTTCACATTTTACGCTTTTGTTTGTTAGAGAGTAGGAGGAGATAGATTGAGAGAGATACGAAGAGGGAATGTGAGAGTGAGTGAGAGAGTAGATAGCCAGCCAATGCATTATGCTGTCACTCATGTGGTTAGTGGAAGAGAGAGGTGAAGAGAAAGAGATAAATACTAAATACATGAAGAGGGGAATTACTTGGTTAAAAAGTTTGTTGAGAAGGTGAAGAGAAAGAGAGAAATATAAAGTGCTTATCAGAAGGAAATTTTAAAATCATAAAATATATTATTGTGACTGGAAGTGAAATAACTTAGCAAAATAAAACTACAAATCATCTTTTCTCTCTTAAATGGGTCCTATTAGTCATTATTATTATTATTATTATTATTATTATTATTACTG
>NW_026300504.1:3846-4365 GCF_001194135.2 Octopus bimaculoides
ATTTAGTTTAGCCCAGTATTTACCATATAGGGACTTTTCTTGCCATCGTTTTATCATGGTCCATTGCTGTTCTAGTTTTAGTTTGGATTTCATTTGTTTTATAGCTTTTGTTGTTTCTTCTTCTTCTTCTTCTTCTTCTTCGTATTTGTTAGGTAGTATGATTTCTTGTTTGTATTTGTCAGCTTCCTTAAATACTGAAAACAGTTTTTTGTTTTGCTTGTGTTTTGTGGCTATTTGTATTAGTTTTCCTTGCTTCTGAAGTAGGTATTTTTGCAGTCCTATGGTGGTTATTTTATAGTAGTTTTCCATCTGTATAAGACCCCTACCACCTTCTGTATATTGTATATATAACCTTTCTATGTCAGATTTTGGGTGGTGCATCTTAGATCCTGTCATTATTTTTCTTGTTTTCCTATCTATTTTAGATAGTTCGTTTAGTGTCCAGTTAAGGATATTGTAGCTGTAACTTATAACTGGGACGGCTAAAGTGTTAATACCTATTATCTTGTTTTTAGCATT
>NW_026300504.1:4375-4689 GCF_001194135.2 Octopus bimaculoides
GCCTTTCTTCTTTCTGCGGCTGTCTTCAGTTATGGCTTTATTGATCATTAATTGATCTTTATTATTATTATTATTATTATTATTATTATTATTATTATATAATTGTTCAACATTTGGTAGTTTGAGGCAAATTTCTACTGCATCACCAGCTGCACCTCCATGTTGCTGGGATATGTGCAGCATTGTGTGTTCTTTTCTGTTGTCAAGAGTGCACAACTGTTTCCCAGTATTGTATTATGTTAGTTGTTTTTTTCTCTTGCGGTGTTGTGCAGTCTTTTGTTGTATTAAATGTGTAATGCATTGGTTATCTAGAT
>NW_026300505.1:0-278 GCF_001194135.2 Octopus bimaculoides
AGAGACAGAGAGAGCCAGAGAGTGAGAGAGAGTGAGAGAGAGAGAGAGAGAGGGAGAGAGAGAAATGGAGAGAGACAGAGAGAGGCAGAGAGAGGGAGAGAGAGACAGAGAGAGAGTGAGAGAGAGACAGAGAGAGAGTGAGAGAGCGACAGAGAGAGAGAGGGAGTGAGAAAGAGAGAGAGAGAGAGAAACAGAGAGAGACATAGAGAGAGAGAGAGAGAGAGAAAAAGAGTGAGAGAGAGACAGAGAGAGAGAGGGAGAGAGAGAAACAGAGAGAG
>NW_026300506.1:0-660 GCF_001194135.2 Octopus bimaculoides
ATATATATATATATATATATATATATAATTATATACACATATGCATACACATACATATATACTATAATATGTGTTTGTGTGTGTGTGTGTATGTGTGTGTGTGTAGATACATGTATATATACATAATATACATGTATCTAACATATATAATATACATACTATAATATATATGTTAGAGGTGGGGACATAATTTCCACCTTGGGTTCAAAAGCATTGGGCAAACTTTACTAGAAAGTCATTCCAATGGTGTCTGATTAATAAAATTAGACCTTCAGAGACAAGGGACAAGTAGGAAAGAAAGGTCACATTAACAGAATACACTGATAATCTATTAGTAATATGATAATGCAAGAAAATAGCTCTACTGTATTGAGGACATAAACAAGAAAACATAACAATTTACCCTTTTGCAAAATGCTGAGAAATGTCACTAGATTTAGCCATAAATGGTTTGAAAGTTTGGGGGAAATTTTCAGAAAAAAACAAACCATTATAATGCATCCCTCCTATCTTTCAACTCCCACTCATAGGATAGATAGGTATATAGATAGATAGATAGATAGATAGATAGATAGATAGATAGATAGATAGATAGATGTAGACATTGATGTACATAAATATATATCATCATCATCATCATCATCGTTTAACGTCCGCTTT
>NW_026300507.1:0-241 GCF_001194135.2 Octopus bimaculoides
GATAGATAGATAGATAGATAGATAGATAAATAGATAGATAGATATACATGCAAACATACATATATATATATGCATACCTATATATATACATATATATCTGTATACACACACATATATATATATATATATGCATACATATATACATACATACATACATACATACAGAAGTATGTATGTATGTATGTACGTAGGTACGTATGTATGTATGTATGTATGTATGTACGTATGTATGTATGTATGT
>NW_026300508.1:0-225 GCF_001194135.2 Octopus bimaculoides
TATACTTATATATTTGCATATATATATGTATATACATATATATGTACATATACATGTATATATAAATATATATGTATATACAAATATACGTACATATGTATACATATATATGTATATACATATACATGCGCCTATATATATGTGTGTATATATTTACATATATATGCGCATATATATGTATATACATATATATATGTGCATATATATATATATATATATATATAT
>NW_026300509.1:0-265 GCF_001194135.2 Octopus bimaculoides
GCAAATAAATACATGCACACTTTGAAATAACAATTACATACGCATACTCAGACCCCTTCTAATGACGCAGATATAGCTACGTAGAGGTTCTCATACTAGCATATACATACATATATTCGTGTCTTCTTTGCAAACCCACACTCACCTACGCGCATCTGTCTAACTACAAACTTACACATACTCTATGGACAAAGTCGTGACACATAACTTCGTACATGTTAATGCAAATATGCACGCACATATAGGCATCCGACCCCCATATATA
>NW_026300510.1:0-343 GCF_001194135.2 Octopus bimaculoides
ATGCACTGCTCTCTCACTCAATAATAATAATAATAATGATAATAATGATAATAATAACAATAAATTCCAAATTTTGGCATAAGGCCCACAATTTAGGCAGAAGGGATAAGTCGATTGCCTTGATCCTTCAGTGCTCAACTGCTATTTATTTTCTGGAGCCTTGTGCGGTGGATAAATGTGACTGGTTTCAAAATGAAATGAGGTGATGTAAAAACAACAAATGGAAAAACATGGGTATTTATTATTATCATTATTATTATTAATATTTAAGGATTGATGATACCTTCGGGAGGAATATCATCCATCCTTTAAATATTACCAAAATGAAGTAGATTGAGATGTT
>NW_026300511.1:0-274 GCF_001194135.2 Octopus bimaculoides
TATATACATACACGCGCGCGTGCACACACACACTTGATAATTGAACAGATATGTACATATTTCAAATAAGTGTTCCTTCAGAGTTTATTTGATTTCTCAAACAGTTTTGCTATTCTTTTACAGATCAAACAATGTCTTATTATGTCTTTTTATCAACTTTCCTTCTCACCAGTCTTATGAAACCTAGAGGAAAAATTAGGTGCCTCTGTTTTAATCCAGTTTGTTTATTTGATTGATTACTTCAGTGTCCTCCATTTTTGTCTCTCTGAAACTA
>NW_026300512.1:0-233 GCF_001194135.2 Octopus bimaculoides
ACATGATGGTATAAACTCAGCTTTGTCTCTTTAACCCATTGGCATTTAAAGTGGCTATGTCTGGCCTAAATATTCCACCTGTTATATGTTCAAACTGACCAGATCTTACCTGTCACACCTGTCCTACAATATTATCCTACATATAAACAAAGGCACAGGTGTGGCTGGGTGCTAAGAAGGTTGCTTCCTAACCACATGGTTCCAGATTCAATCCCACTGCATAGCACCTTGAG
>NW_026300513.1:0-522 GCF_001194135.2 Octopus bimaculoides
ATATGCCTAGATTTTGTAAATAAGGATGTATATTTTTATTGATTTTATATGCACTATGAATGTAACATATATTTCTATATCTATAATGCATTCAGATATACATATACTTACATACATACATACATACATACACACAAACATACATATATATATATATGATTGTGTTTGTGTGTATGTGTGTGTGTATATACATATATATATACACATATATGCACACACACACACTTACACCTACGCAAACACACACAGAGACACACACATATATGTATACATATAAAGGTTTAAAATATATATACATACATACATATCTCATCCGGCATACAGTTTCGTGACTCGAGATATTAATATTCGGAAATGTTTAGAGAAATTCATTATGCATGTTTCTGTATATATAAATATATAATTAATAAACTTATAAATACATATTCAATAAATTTACTAAAACGAGGTATATTGACATAGATATAAGAAAATAGGCATATCTATCTATCTATCTATCTATCTATCTATCTATCTATCTAT
>NW_026300514.1:0-229 GCF_001194135.2 Octopus bimaculoides
ATAATAATAATAATAATAGTAATAATGATAATGATAATAATGGTGAAGATGATGATGATGATAATAAAAACAAGAACAATAATAATAATAATGATAATAATAATGAATAACTGTGTTGATGGTGATAATGATGATAATACTAATACTACTAATAATAACAATAATAATGATAATGATGGCGATGATAATAATAATGATAATAATAATAATAATAATAATAATAATAATA
>NW_026300516.1:0-405 GCF_001194135.2 Octopus bimaculoides
CCTAACCCTAACACTAACCCTAACCCTAACCCTAACCCTAACCCTAACACCAACCTTTACCAAAACGCTAACCCTAACCCTAACTCTAACCATAACCCAAACCTAATCCTAACCCTAACCCTAATCCTAACCCTAAACCTAACCTTAAACCTAGCTCTAACACTAAATCTGACCCTAACCCTAACCCTAACCCAAAACCTAACCCTAACCCTAACGCTAACGCTAACCCTAACCCTAACCCTAATCCTAACGCCTACCCTAACCCTAACACTAAATCTGACCCTAACCCTAACCCTAAGCCTAACACTAACCCTAATTCTAACACTAACCATTATCCTAAACCAAACGCTAACGCTAACCCTAATCCTAACACTAAATCTGATCCTAACCCTAACGATAACGCTA
>NW_026300517.1:0-309 GCF_001194135.2 Octopus bimaculoides
GTCTTATTTTTATGATTATCATCATCATTATTGTTATTATTATTATTATTATTATTAATAATGGCAGGCTGGCAGAATCATTAGAGCCACTGAGAAAATGGTTAGCAACCTTTCTTCTGGCTCTCTTGTGTCCAGAGTTCAAATTCCGTCAAGGTTGACTTAGCCTGTCATACTTTTGGGGGTTGATGAAACAAGTGCTAGTCGAGTACTGGGATTGTTGTAATTAACTTTACTCTTTCCCTAGAATTGCTGGCCTTGTGCAAAATTTGAAACCATTATTGTTATTATTATTATTATTATTATTATTAT
>NW_026300518.1:0-487 GCF_001194135.2 Octopus bimaculoides
TATAAGCTGTAGTGAGTTTCTCTTCCTATCTATCTATCTATCTATCTATCCGACTGCCTGCCTGTCTGTCTGTCTATCTAAATATCTATAACTCTGTGTATGTGTATGTATGCGCGCGGATATATATGAAAGTAAATACAGTTCTATATTTAAGAGACGAAGAATTATGTACATTATTTACATTATTTACATTCGACGGATATTTGTCCTCATCTTGTTTGTTGTTAACACAACGTTTCGGCTGATATACTCTCCAGCCTTCTTCAGGTGTCTTGGGGAAATTTCGAACCTGGGTTCTTATTCCTAAGGTATTTTTTTGGATGACTAAGCGAATCGCTAATGTGTATACAGAAAATTAATATAGACAGTCGTGTGCAATGTTTTACCAAGAAGGAAATCTATAATTGTCACTAAATATGACTAAGGTGTTAGAAATCCCTACATTGCTAGAAATAAGAGCTAAAATGCTCTAATGCTGTAGTTAAAG
>NW_026300519.1:0-360 GCF_001194135.2 Octopus bimaculoides
ACATGTATTCAAACACATACATACTCACACTTCATAATTGGTAGTGGGGTGGGTAGGCGCCGTAAAAAGCGGTGGTGTTCAGTCTTTCGTTCTCCGGCGTATTTGTAATCTGCTTCTTTGATGTTCATATGATGAAGCTGGAATCTGCGTTGTATCAACAATTCATTAGCTAAGTACCAGTAATACACTCTAGGCCTAATACTCTGACTTATCTGTCTCCCTTAAAAGATTTAGGTTTAAGATTCATGCAAATGAAATTAAATTCTTTGTATTCGGTGTAAAAAATAAGAGAATTATCATCAAGTGAATTATCTTATGATGCCGTGTGTTGTATGCATAGATACATATATACATAAATAT
>NW_026300520.1:0-376 GCF_001194135.2 Octopus bimaculoides
ATTAACACCAATTTAAAACCAGTGGCCTAGCATAAAGAAAATTCTGAAAACCCAGAAAAATTTTATTACATACATGTGAGAAGGGATGACCACTAAGTAGACATCCATTATACTAGAAGATCGACCATCTACGGTCAAACCACAAAAGAAAAGATTGTTCTCTAGCGAAATTCAACGCACTCTAGAACATGAACGATGGTCAATCTTCTAGCATAATGGATGTCCACTTAGTGGTCATCCTTTCTCATATATATATATATATATATAAATGCGGCCATTTAAAGCCTAGCCAGGCTCATGGGACCGGTTTCCCAGTTTCAATGGCATATGTGTTCTCCAGCTGGACGGGACGCCAGTCCATCGCAGCGTTACTCAT
>NW_026300521.1:0-622 GCF_001194135.2 Octopus bimaculoides
ATATATATATATATGTATGTATATCAGTGTGTATGCGTGTGTATTTTATGTGTGCATGTATATGTATATATGTACATGCATATATGTCTACCTACAGGTATGTATGTGTGTGTGCATGTATATATACATACATATGTGTGTGTGTGTGTATAGAATGATAGATAGACAGCCAGCCAGCTAGATACATACATAACTGTATGCATGTATGCACGTATGTACATACACGTGTATGTATGTACATATGTATATACATATATGTGTATGTATGTATGTATGTATGTATGTATGTATTTTGCTAAGAAGTAGCAGGAGGTGGGAGGGAAGGTGTGAGTGCATCCATCTTGAGTGTGAAATTGCCAAATATTCACAAGTGTTTGACAGATGAGGTGACATTACATGTTAATATAGTGACGGCTGTGGCGGCGACGGCGGTGGTGGTGCCAGTGGTGGTGGTGATGTTGGTGATGTTGGTGATGTTGGCGATGGTGGTGATTGCCATACAGGCAGTGGTAGCAGTGGCAACTGCAGCAGCGTTGGTGGTTGTAGTGGTGGTAGTTGTAGTGGTGTTGGTTGTGGTAGTGGTGCTGAAGATACTGATGATAATGTTGATGATAATGATGAA
>NW_026300522.1:0-400 GCF_001194135.2 Octopus bimaculoides
AATTAAATTGAGCCTTATAGATAAAGTGTATATAAAATATATATAGTTTTCGGGAAAATAACCAATTTGATGATGATTTGTCTACCCTAAACGGCATATGCATACGGAATCTATTGCATAATAAAATCACACAAGCCTTGTATATGTACACATGTATGTCATGATATATATATATATGTGTGTGTGTGTGTGTGTGTGTATGTACATATATATATATATATATATCTATATCTATCTATATATCTATATCTATATATATATAGATATATATATATATGTATGCATATGAATTTAATTGAAAGTAAAGAGCGGATTCATGCGTGACCAATTTGCTCTACATATACAAACAAATATACATACATACATACATATATCTATCTATCTATCTATCTATCTATCT
>NW_026300523.1:0-219 GCF_001194135.2 Octopus bimaculoides
TATATATATATATATATATATATATATACATTACATATGTATTTTACATACATACATTTAGTATGGACACATGTAAATCACACAAGATACTATATCTACTCAAACTGTGTATAAAAATGTTTATAGAAAATATATTTATTTATACAATATACATATATATATATATATGTATATATATATATATATATATATAATGTTCTACTAGAAACATTTCGTTTA
>NW_026300524.1:0-351 GCF_001194135.2 Octopus bimaculoides
GCATGGCTGCAGTCAAATGACTGAAACAAGTAAAAGAGAAAAAGAGAGTACCTGTCCTGATCAGTGAGTGATTGTGATTATTAGAGCATCTAATGAGACAGCTTGCTATATCTTTCATTCTTTATATTATTAGTGCAAATTCTACCTAGGTGCTGTTTACCCAACCACTAAAGCACCCTATCCAAATCAAAATTAGTCAGTATGGTCAAGAAGGCCTCTAAAACCAGGATAAAGTAAGGCAGCAAGTTAAAATTTTGTCCAATAGTGGATTGGCAACAACTTAGTGGATAGGATATCTCTTGTAGTTAATATCACCTGTCTGTGGTACCAGTTAACAGATGTGTATGGTGA
>NW_026300525.1:0-386 GCF_001194135.2 Octopus bimaculoides
TATGTATATATATATATATATGTATATATATATATATGTATATATATGCACATACATACAGAACCCATTTATATATGTATGTCGATAGATAGGTAGGTAGGTAGGTAGGTACATACATGCAAACTTACATACATGCATATATATATATATATATATATATATATATATATATATATATATATATATATATACATACATAGGTACATACATGCATAGAGACTTATATATATATATGAGTTGTGTGTGAATGCGTGTCTATGTATATAAGTATATGTGGAGAGCAAAAAGAAAAGGATAGAAAAAGAGAGATTAAGAAAGAGAATAATAGAATGCTGTGGTTATATATACACACACACACGTATATATATATATATATATATATATAC
>NW_026300526.1:0-396 GCF_001194135.2 Octopus bimaculoides
AAGTGCATATGTGTGTGAGTGAGTGTGTGTGTAATGTGTGAGTGTGTGTACTTGTGTGTAATGTGTGTGTGTGTGTCTTGTTCCAGGATAGAATGATTGTATAGGTGCTTACCAAGAATGTTTAAATAGAAGTAAAAGAAATATTTTGATATACTTTAAGGAATCTGTTAACTTAACAGAGAAAGAGGGAGAGAGAGAGAGAGAGACAGTTGAAGAGGCATGAGAGAGTATAAGGGACACAGTTACTATGTAGGAGACTGTGCGGTGCAGATGGTAAGATAGATAGATAGATAGATAGATAGATAGATAGATAGATAGATAGATAGACAGGTAGGTAAGTAGGTAGGTAGGTATAGATAGATAGATAGATAGATAGATAGATAGATAGATAGATAG
>NW_026300527.1:0-324 GCF_001194135.2 Octopus bimaculoides
ACACACACACAGAATTTCCTACATATGTAGTAGATATATATACACTAAAGTAAGCACGTAAATGTGAAACAAGGTGGAATAACTTGGATTCCAATAGCTGAGGTAGAGTAATATACTTTATGCAAAAACATCAGAAAAACTGCTACACAGTTTCACGTTCCCGTTTGTCAGATCGTTTACATTGTGAAGGAAATAAACCAAAACTGTCCGACGAACGGGAACGTGAAACTGTGAGTAGCAGTTTTTGTGATGTTTTTGCAGCTTCAATAATAATAAAATACATACATACATACATACACACACACACACACACATATATATATA
>NW_026300528.1:0-796 GCF_001194135.2 Octopus bimaculoides
TATGTGTGTGTGTGTGTATGTGTGTATACATGTATGTATGTGTACGTAGTGCACACAACTACGAAAACAACAATGAAGTCTTGTAGTGTTATTTCAAATTCGTGTTCGACCAGTATCAAGAAGTAGCCATGCTACTGTTTGTTCTTCCAGCTAATACAATGCGTTATTTCGTTTTCACGTGGAGTATATCAGTCTGATTTTGTAGCTAACGTCATTTAGTCGTTGTTGTTTTCCTTTACCCTCTTCCTTCATAAGCCTCAGACCATATTATTATTAGAAATTTCAATATACCTATCTATTAATTCTCTTATAACAATATGCCCAGCCTAGATTCTTTTCAGATCTTGTAGTTCTGTTTAGTTTTGTCTTATTCACATTCGTTTCTAATGTATTTTACTTTGAACACACTATACTAGCTATCATATGAGTATATCGCCATATGTATTTAAGCAAAGATTTATTTTTAAATAAAAGCTATTGATTATTTAAAAATTATTTTCCGAAACATAGAAAGATACGAAATTTATGAATGAAATTTTAGTATTGTCTGCAGGGGCTTCCAAAGACATACGTAATGGACAATAGATATAGAAGGTTACCCGTTAACTCGTATACTTGAAAAGTTGAATAATGAAGGCGCAATCACATAATTCAAAAATTCAATTTCTCAAGGTTCGCATCATTCTATTTATTCAAAACTTCATTTCAGACTCTCTCTATAAATTATTGCAAAAATTAATACATACATAAACGCCGGTGTTAAAACGGGGGTAGCTGATGAAGGAAAATGTTCTCT
>NW_026300529.1:0-313 GCF_001194135.2 Octopus bimaculoides
ACACACATACACATTCAAATACACGCATACACCTATATATATATATATTCACACACATAGACATGCATATATACACAACACATACAGACATATACACATACATATACATACATACAAACATATATACCTACATATATTGGTATATAGGTATATATATATACCTACGTATATAGGTACATAAATAAACATATATAAACAAACATAACATATATAAACAAACATAACATAAATGTACATACATACACGCACACATACACACATTCATACACATACATTTATATACGTACATACGTACATTCATACACATAGATAC
>NW_026300530.1:0-671 GCF_001194135.2 Octopus bimaculoides
GTATATATATATATATATATATATATATATACAGAGAGAGAGAGACAGATAGATAGATAGATAGATAGATTTAGGCACAGGTGTGACTGTGTGGTAAAAAGCTTGCTTCTCATTCACATTGTTTTGGGTTCAGTCCCACTGCGTGGCACATTCTATTAGTGTTCTCCACGGGCCGACCAAATCCTTGTGAGTGGGTTTGGTAGACGGTGCCCCTGTATGGATTTGGATTCCTAGCATGACTGCAGATATGGTAATGTTACAGAGGAAAGAAAGTGAATTTCTGAAAATGAGAGTGGTGAGGCGAAACAACTGCTTCGTTGGTGAGTTACCATAGTTGTCCCTTTGTGCCTTCTCTTTTAGAGACGGCGTTTTGTTTAGTTGGTCAGCCAGACTCGGTTCTCACTAACCACCTTTGGTTACAGAGTTCTTGTTTTTATAACTATCCAAAACCAGGTAGAAGGATAGACATATTGTTGAGAACAATAGATTTCATTGGCGTCTGTTTGTTATCTGTATTCTAGCTTTTGGTGGCCTAGAAGATGTTAGAAGGGTCAAATGGCAAAGACATTATTCTGCTTAGCGAAGGCATTTGGCAAATGCAACTGCTGTCACTCAGAGAAGAACTATTGTTTTACCGTGAGAAAAGTGCTGTTGAACTGTTAAGTGAAATT
>NW_026300531.1:0-492 GCF_001194135.2 Octopus bimaculoides
ATTTATTTTTAATTAAAAAAATCAAATGAAGAGCCTAAGATTTATCCGAGCTCAAATTATTCTCGCATCACAAGTATGAAAGCATTTGGTGAAGTCGATTTCACGTGAAAAGCGATTACACACACATCTCTGTTTTATATATAGTATAGATATATGTGCATCTATCCATTTGCCATTTTAACATGCATGACTAAATTTTTGTAGGAGGCTGTCTCGATTCTGCTAATGCAACGGGAAGGCTTATTGGTGGCCGATCAGTGAGTTGGAAATAGTAGAAATATCTCTCTTTAGTATGCAAGAGAGATTACACTGCACTGGAACGGATGGATGACGCGAACAGAGGATAATAGTTGGCCAAAGAAGTATGTATGTATGTATATATGTATGTATGTACGTACGTATGTATGTACATACGTATGTATGTAAGTATGTAATTATATACATCACACACCTTTTCAAACCTTAGTAGGGAGATACCCATACACATCCTGA
>NW_026300532.1:0-346 GCF_001194135.2 Octopus bimaculoides
AACGTACGTTTGAACGAACGTACGTTTGAACGAACAAACGAACGTACGTACGTACGAACAGTCGAACGAACTTAAGAATGAACGTACTTACGTAAGTATGAACGAACGAATTAAAAAACGATCGTACGTGTGTACGTACGAATGACCGAAAGAACGAGCGAACGAACTTACGTACGTACGTAGTTACGTTCGTACGAACGAACGAACATACGTGCATACGTACGTTCGTACTAATGAACGAACGTACGTACGTACGAATGGACGAACGAACGATCGAAAGAACGAAGGAACAAAACGAACGAACGAACGTACAATCGAAAGTACGTACGTACATACGTACGTACGA
>NW_026300532.1:356-598 GCF_001194135.2 Octopus bimaculoides
CGAACGTACAATCGAAAGTACGTACGTACATACGTACGTACGAACGAACGTGCGTACGTACGTACGTAGGAAATAACGAAAGAACGTATGAACGAACGAGCGAACGAATGAATGAATGAACGAACGAACGAACAAACATACGTACGTAAGAACGAACAAACAAACGAATAAAAGAACGTACGTAATTACAACCGAACGAAGGAACGTACGTCCGAAGGAACGTACGTCCGAAGGAACGTACG
>NW_026300532.1:608-1038 GCF_001194135.2 Octopus bimaculoides
GAAGGAACGTACGTCCGAAGGAACGTACGTCCGAAGGAACGTACGTACGTTTTGCGTAGGCAGGAAAGAACAAAAAAACGCACGTGCGAAAGAACGTATGAACGGACGAACGAATGAATAAATGAACGAACCAACGAACTAACAAACATACGTACGTACGTAAGAACGAACGAACAAATGAACGTACGTAATAACGACCGAATGAACGAACGTACGTACGAAGGAACGAAAGAACGAACGTACGTATTACGTATCTTGGAAATAACGAAAGAACGTACGAACGAATGAATGAATGAACGAACGAATGAACGAACGAACAAACAAACATACGTACTATGTACGTACGAACGAACAAACGAACGGACGTCATTACGACCGAACGAACGAACGTAATTACGACCGAACGAACGAACGTACGTACGTATTACGT
>NW_026300532.1:1048-1326 GCF_001194135.2 Octopus bimaculoides
AACGAACGTACGTACGTATTACGTAGGCAGGAAAGAACGAAAGAACGTACATACTTACGAACGAACATACGGATGAACAAAAGAACGAACGAACGAAAGTACATATATACGTACGTACATACGACCGAACGAACGAACGTACGCAAGGAGGAACGAACGAACAAAAGAACGTACAAACGTACGAATGAAGGAACAAACGTAGTTACGTACGTACGGACGAACGAACGTACTTACGTACGTACGTACGTATGAACGATCGAACGAACGTACGTACGTAT
>NW_026300532.1:1336-1471 GCF_001194135.2 Octopus bimaculoides
TACGTACGTACGTATGAACGATCGAACGAACGTACGTACGTATGTACGAAATAATGAAAGAACGAACGTACGTACGTAAGTTCGAACGAACGTACGTACGTAAGTTCGAACGAACGTACATATATACGTACGTAC
>NW_026300532.1:1481-1591 GCF_001194135.2 Octopus bimaculoides
GTACGTACGTAAGTTCGAACGAACGTACATATATACGTACGTACGAACGATTCAACTAACGAACGTACGTAAGCAGGTAAGAAATAACGAAAGAACGTAAGTACGTACGT
>NW_026300533.1:0-222 GCF_001194135.2 Octopus bimaculoides
TATATATAATGTACGTATAAAATTACAAATATGGCTGAAGGTAGCGATATCAAATTACCTCATCCACTAAACGCCACATATCAGAGAAGGTTTCAAGTCGTTAAAGTGTACAATACATAACGATGGGGACCCAGCATTGTCGTAGCAATGGGGCGGAGACTAGTACAAAAGATAATGTCTGTCTATCTATCTATCTATCTATCTATCTATCTATCTATCTAT
>NW_026300534.1:0-384 GCF_001194135.2 Octopus bimaculoides
TGGTGGTGGTGGTGGTGGTGGGAAAAGTTGTTTGCAGCTGTGGAATCAATGATTCTAACTTTGGTTAGAACGTGCCTTGTTCACCAAAATTCAACCACACGCATTTCGAAACTGTCTTGGAATCCTTCCCAATATGTCGGAGTAATTAAGTTCGCAAAACGAATGACGTGGACATTCTTTAATTTTAACAAGGTCTGAACAACAGAAGTAACAGCAACAACAACTACGACGACGACAACAACAACAACAACAACAACAACAACAAAAACAACAACATCTCCACCACTACCATCATCATCACCATCACATTCCTTATCATCATCAACAACAACAACAACACTACCACCGTAACCATTACCGTAACTACTGCTACCACTACGCACA
>NW_026300535.1:0-330 GCF_001194135.2 Octopus bimaculoides
CGTCGTTCGATGTATGTACCTTTAAAAGACATTCATTACGCTGTCGGGCATAAAATAAGAAGGATATAAGCAGAAAGAAGAATTATTCCAACGGAATATCGGTTTCAAAATTCCGGTGGCATAAACCAACGTTTCCCTGTCGGAGACACGAAATGGATTTCAAGGATTCACTATGAGTAAAAACGTTGGAAATCACTGGTATAAGCTAATTCGTCCAAAGACATGCCTACACAAGTGTGCTTCCACCAAATTTGTTTCCACATGGCTTTTAGAAAATCGGATACTCGTTTACTCTTTACTCTTTTACTTGTTTCAGTCATTTGACTGCGG
>NW_026300536.1:0-223 GCF_001194135.2 Octopus bimaculoides
ATACATACATACATACATACATACGTACATACATACATAGATACATACACACATGAGTGCATGTATACATACAAACATACATACATACATACATACGTACATACAAACCTACATACATACATACATGCATGCATGCATACATACATACATACCTGTATGCATACACACGTGGACTTTCATTCAAACATGTATATATCTATTCGTTTCAGCGAAGATTCTCAGA
>NW_026300537.1:0-231 GCF_001194135.2 Octopus bimaculoides
AAAAAAAAATAATGAATAAATGAAATAAACAAAATAACAAAAATTCCGTTACAATGCATATTCTAAAAGTAGTCAAAACGTGCGGTAAAAGAAAAACTTTGGCAGAGTAAAATAGTGTAAACATATATATATATATCTGGTGAGAAAGACGAAGGAAGAGGTAAATCTGGAACTGAAATGCACGCATATATGTATATGTGTGTGTGTGTGTGTGTGTGTGTGTGTGTGTGT
>NW_026300538.1:0-405 GCF_001194135.2 Octopus bimaculoides
GTGTGTGTGTGTGTGTGTGTGTGTGTGAGTATACATGTAAGTATGTACGCGGAGGTGTGTATGTGTTCCATTAAATACACGACTATTTCCACGTTTTATCTTTATCGATTTTATTTTAGAGTTTTCCTATTTTCTTATCAGCTTTTAACACAGACGTCAAGAATATTCAAGTGAATTCTTGAAAACGAGACTGTGAAGGTGTAGAAACGTCGGTATGGATTTAGAACTCAGCTGTTACAAATCAACTATAAAAAGCTAAAATAATATGAAAAATCTAATATAAAAAAGGTTGTCGTAAAAGAAAAGCTGTTCATGTATGTATGTATGTGTGTATGTATTGTATATATTTATAAATGAATATATATATACCCATACATACATACATACACACACACACACACACAC
>NW_026300539.1:0-214 GCF_001194135.2 Octopus bimaculoides
CTGTCTTACGAGTGTTCAATGTGGCCACCACCTCCAGCATGGGCAACATCAGTACGGTAAGAGAATTCCTCCAAGACACGTATCAGCATATCAAAAGCAAGTTCGTTATGAAACTAAAGAATAAATTGGCTTTGCTTGAGGTGGTTCCAGAAGATATTGACATGGAAGGGAAATGGAAAAACTTCGATAAAGCATTCAACCAGACAGCCAAAGA
>NW_026300540.1:0-283 GCF_001194135.2 Octopus bimaculoides
ATATATATATATATATATATATATATATATATATAAATGGTACATATCTATATATGTATATGTATATATATATAAATATATGTATATGATATAAATAAATATATGTATATGATATATGTAAATAAATATATATATATATATATGATAAATGTAAATATATATATATCCGATATATGTATATAACTATATATGTCACTGTGCGTGAGTGCATGTGTGTGTGCGCGCGCGCGTGTGTGTATATGGACATGTATGTACGTATATATATATATATATATATATATAT
>NW_026300541.1:3641-5837 GCF_001194135.2 Octopus bimaculoides
AAGCCGTGTACTGTCTGTAGTAGTGTTTCTAGCTCTTTGTCGTTTTTTGCATATAATTTTAGGTCATCCATATATAGAAGGTGGCTGACTGTTTTTCCATAGCATTTGTAACCGCATCCAGTTCTATTTAGCAATTCTGTTAGAGGTGTGAGTGCCAGGCAGAACAGGAGTGGAGAGAGCGTGTCTCCCTGGAATATTCCTCTTCTAATGGGGATGGCTTTCGTTTTCACAAGTCCCTCTTTTGTTTGGAGCTGTAGCACTGTCTGCCATTTGTTCATTGAGTGCTCTATGTATTTTATGATAATTGGTGCCACCTTGTTTATTATTATTATTATTATTATTATTATTATTATTATTATTATTATTATTATTATAATTTATATTATTTATAACACAAAAATAATACCTTATGACACTGACGATATGGCTTCTGAAGCAAACCATATTATTTCAGGTTGCGCTAATCACCGTGATACACTTTACATTAGACATTTGTGTGAAATGCTTAAATTTGTTTATTTCACATGCGGTAAAAATCAATTATACATGCTACACACAATATAATTTAAGTCACATACAAAATTATTCACAGTTTTCTGTGGTGCATACAATTCGAATAACTTCATAATTACTATTTATGTCACTGGATTAAGTATGTCATGGCGAATAGAAAACAACATGTGATCGATGGAGTCCACTCAAGCCCAGTAAAAGTCACCAGTGGTGTCCCTCGGGGGACTGTCTTGGGTTCGCTCCTCTTTATAATTTACATAAGCGACCTTTCCAGCGTCGTAAATCACTGCAAAGTGGAAATATTTGTTGATGACACTAAGCTCCAGCAAAATCACCATGAAGAAGAAGCCCGAACTCAACTCCAGTCTGATCTCTATGCTGTGAGTCAATGGGCAGACAAAAACAAAATGCAACTAAACGAGGGAAAATTTGGGCTGATGCATTTTGGAAGAAAGTCTATACTAAAACGGCCATACCCTCTTCCTTCAAAGAAACCGCTCACAGCATCTAATAATATCAGAGACCTGGGTGTAATTGTTGATAGCAATCTCAGTTGAAGTGCTCACATCAATAATAAGGTCGATATAGCTCCTGGATCTTGAGAACCTTCCGGTCCAGAGAACAAGGTGTCATAATTCCACTTTTCTTCTCCTTTGTACGGTCACACCTCGAATACTGCTGCCCCTTGTGGTCTCCCCATGCAAAGCAAAACATCTCGAAAATTGAATCACCCCAATGGCACTCACTAAACGAATTGAAGGCATGACTGATTTCGATTACTGGGACCACCTTAAAGCCTTGAAGCTCTACTCTCTCCAGCGCCGCCGCGAGCGGTACATCATTTGTACGATGTGAAGAATATACCGCCAGCATTGCCCAGACGACCTGAACATAAGTTTCAAGGTTCATCCAAGGCTGGGACCACGGGCCATACATCCCCTGCCCAATTCAGAATCACAACATATAGGTACACTGCGACACAATTTCTTTTCCTCAACAGGCCCTGTCCTATTTAACATTGTCCTAATACTGTTCAAAGAGGAAAAGGATCCCATCACCTTTAAACGGAGTCTGGACAGATTTCTTCAAGGAATACCAGACAAGCCACCCATACCTGGATACAACTCACTCAACAAGAACTCACTACTTGAATAAACCACAGACCAAACTTGACTGTAAAAAGGATTTAGATAATCCTATCAGATTGTGCTATTAAGTTAGACATGGCCTGGACCAATCTTTGATCAAAACATATCTAAGTTTTATCTAAGTTTTATGATATAATTTATTAAATACATAATTACATTTGTTATTATGTATCACGCACTGTATTATGATGTCTACGATATTATTTTTGGCTCATACAAAAATAATTTTATATCACATACGCAATATTCTTCGCATATTATATACGGCAATTACAATATCATTCATGGCACAGATCATATGAATTTATGACACATACAAAATTATTTGTGGCATATACAATATAATTTTTGACAGAAGAAACCCTGGCAATGCTGAAGTAGATGCAGTGAAAATTATATAAGATCAGTTAGTAGCTGTAACATCAATGTATTTTTATATTGAGGAGTAGAAATGGATGCCGCAAGTACTGAAGTGTTTTTAAGTCGGGTTCGAAACTGTAACGACAGAATACATCTAATGCAGAAAAGTACAAAG
>NW_026300542.1:0-560 GCF_001194135.2 Octopus bimaculoides
TGGCTCATATCAGATGGTCCAGAAGTAGTCATTTTAACAAGCTGGGTGGAATTCAGCAACGAGAAATGGAGTGTTTTGCACAAAAACACAACCAATCATCCGCTCAAGAAATTGAAACTACATTCTTCCGAGCATGAGTCCAACGACCTAACCACAATGTGTATGTGTATATATACATATACACACAGACACACACATACAAGTTGGAGTGGAGACAGAGAGAGACCAATGTCTCCCAGCGCCGAAACCGAAATGACTTTGGCTAATGAAATAGGTTTATCCATGTCACTATTTTGTCCATCCTGTTAATTGTCGGTTACAGCCTTCATCATTATTTTGACCATATGTGTGTGTGTGTCTGTGTGTCCCTTAATATATATTATTTGCTATAGGAACACATGAATGATAGAGAGTCATACATATTAATGTTAATGCTATTTAATATGCGTAAAAGCTTTACTTGTATATTAAATTACACCTCGCATATTTGTGTTTGTCCTTTCTCCTCCTCTCTCTCTCTATCTCTATATCGGTTCCTTCTTTATAATCATTGATTAGTC
>NW_026300543.1:0-575 GCF_001194135.2 Octopus bimaculoides
TAAAGGATATCAACCCCCATCCCAACATCTACAAAGTTATAAATTCTCTGTAAAAAGCCATGGGTACTGCCTTCCCATCCATTTTCACTACCCGCTATTCCTGGGGGTACAGTCCTCAATCATCTCCTCTATGCTAAGATTCTATCCAAAGCAACTGTTGTTATACTTTGCAGCTGGATCCCCAAGCACAGCCAACTGAAACTACAGATGGTATTCAACCATCTTGTTCTTGGTCTATCCCTACGTCTCCTGCTGGTTAGCTCAGCTTGAAGAATCCATCCTGTGATTATTTCCTGTAATATTCAAACCACATGTCCATCGTATCAGAGCTGTGACTTTCCAATATGGAATAAGTAGCAAGTTGACCTGGAGAGATTCTTTGGTCTCTGAGTTGTGCCCCATCAAGTAGCATTACTCTAGACATCCTTCATGGTAACCCCATTTCGGCCACTTGTATTCCTCATTGTACATTCGATCAAAAGTGAGGAAAGGTATAAAAACTGAATTAAAGATAATGAGTTTGGCTTTTTTTATCAACCTCTCCTCTTTTGAGGATCAAATGTTGAAGCTGGAGT
>NW_026300544.1:0-325 GCF_001194135.2 Octopus bimaculoides
TTCGGTACCAAAAACACTACGTAAAACATTAATGAAAAACGTGGCCCCCGCTTTAAAAAAAGATCCGGATTATTAAGTATGGCAGGATAGCCCTGGCCCCTTACCTTCTGTCTGACAGGGACAACCCGAGATAGAAGCCCAATGAGTATATCTGTATAAACTGTACGTTCGTGAGCTTCGTCCAAAATGATAACACTGTACTTGGACAGCAGGAAATCCTGGAAAATAAATTGCATAATAATAATGATAATAATAATAATTATTTCAAATTTTTGCCACACAGGCGCAGGAGTGGCTGTGTGGTAAGTAGCTTGCTTACCAACCA
>NW_026300546.1:0-289 GCF_001194135.2 Octopus bimaculoides
TATATATATATATATATATATATATATATCTGTGTGTGTGCGTGTATATGCATATTTATATGTATATATATATATATTTAAATATATAGATACACATGCATAAATGTTTCAATACACATAAACATACACACAGACACACACAAGCATATTACATATATATGTATGTGTATGGGTGTGTACGTGTGTGTGTATGTATATGCGTATATAGATATATACATATATACACACATACATATATGCACATACATATACACGCACACACATACATACACAGAGCCATACAGACACG
>NW_026300547.1:0-1098 GCF_001194135.2 Octopus bimaculoides
CAGGATCACCAAATAACCTACAAGACAAACATCTTTTGAATTAATGCTTGATTATATCAAATCAATGCAAATGAATATATATTACATTTGACAGAATAATCTGAATGCCGAAGGATTAAACTTAGCAGCTTTATTCATAAAGGCTTGTATTGAAAAAAAACAACTTATTTACCAGCATGACATTTGACCTCTCAAAACATATTAGAAGACAGTTACTGATGTTGTTCTAAAAAAAAACCATTTATTGTTATATTGCTTCGTACATTGAGGTGAGACATTGTTTATAAGTTCCGATGTTACTTATTCATTTATTTAATTCATCTGAATCAAATTACTCTGATTAATAATTGAGGTACTGATAGAGTATTAGCTCTAATTAAGGGAGAATCAGCTAATTATAATTCATGGAAAATAACTTAAGGAAAAATGCAGGGAACAGTGAAAGTCTCTGTGAAATTTCAGAGGAGAGAGAAGGAAAAGAAGGAGAGAAGGAAAAAACCCAATAATTAATGTATAGAGAGAGAGCCATAATCTGTGCCAGTAATCATAACTTATAAAAACTAAACAATAAACAGAATAAGACAAATCTAATAGAAAAATGGTCAGCACATTGATGGGAAGATGACATTGGCATAAGCGAATAGATATGAACATTAGACTAATGAAAATAGCTTAGGCAATAATCAGTGACAACATAAAGACATAACTCTATAAATTTATGAATGTATGTAAGTTAAATATGGAAATTTTGAGAGACCAGTTATATAGCTGCAAGGAAGTTACAAGTTGAAAGGCTGAAAAGAATAGAGAAGGAAAAATATCTGATATTCTCAATAAGAAAATAAAACAAGAAAATGAAAAACCATGAACACCAACATTTCTCTTTAATAAATATTTTCATATCATTGAGAATAAAGCAAATGAATTCAATAATTTAAGTTCAGTAGAGAGGTTAGATCACTACTAAAATAATTAAAATTTATGGAGAATATTAAGAAAATGTTAAAAAAAATTATAAAGGTCATAACTAGGAGAACAAATATATTATCTAAGGCTTGAAGCAAATTCAATGAAGTTATTGAATTAAATTATATAAAA
>NW_026300548.1:0-672 GCF_001194135.2 Octopus bimaculoides
TCTGAGCGTGTAAGTGCATGCATGTGTGTTGTGTGTGTGTGGTGTGTGGGGGGTAGGTGTGCACACATGTGTGTGTATAGGTGCGTCTATTTTTGTGTGTGTGGGTATGTGTGCGTGTAGGAAGAGATGAAATAAATTGTGAAAAATTGTAATGATTGTAATAAAAAAGTGAATAATGGAAGTAAGGTAAAGTGGATAAGGGGAGGGGTTAATAAAAAAGTGGAGAAAACATAAAGAAAAAATAATAATAAAAAATAAAAGTGTTGCATTGTCGTAAAGGAGAGAGTCATAAGGAGAGGGGGCTGTGTTGAGTCCGAAGGGAAAAGATGTTCTTAGGTTAAAAATATAGCGCTGTTCCAAGTGGAGTCGCGAGGGAGTGGATCCATGATGCAGAGCGAGATGTTAGAAGAGGAGTGGTTGGCCAAGTGGAAATGGCGGGCGACGAGGGAGTCCGAACCTAACCGAACGTCCCTTAGGTGTTCGGTGAAACGGTCGGCCAGCCGGCGGCCTGTCTGACCCACATATAGTTTGTTACATAGGTTGCATCTGATGCAGTAAATTAGGTTGGAGGAGGTGCAAGAGAAACTGTGTGGAATGTGAAGAGTGTGTTGGTTAGACCCTATGACAGAGGTAGTGTTGGTGATGAAGGAGCAGGTGTGACAGCGGGATCTG
>NW_026300549.1:0-296 GCF_001194135.2 Octopus bimaculoides
ATGTCTACCTGCTTGAAATAACAGTCAAAACTCGTTATTAAATCGCCACCAAATTGTACGCAGCGCCGCATGGATACATCAAAGATAAAATAACAACAAACGGAAATCGTCAAAACAACAAGCCCGAAAAGGACGATAGCACAACAGCAGCAAACAGGACAAAACATGATTCACAGATCATTCGCAGCGAATTGCTTCTTCAGTCGAAGTTTGGAATGTCTACGTAGTTTCGCCCAATCTTCTCCGATATATATATATACAAAAATAAGAGGAATGACCAGCAAAAGTGGACTCCT
>NW_026300550.1:0-249 GCF_001194135.2 Octopus bimaculoides
CTGCGCATTATTGCTGAATATTCATATCAGAACAGCCTCTGAAAGAAGAAAAAATATTGTGAGTGGTGTGTAGCACAGTGGAAATCTTTATGAATGAGATGCCTCTGATTTAATTCCGTGCAAAGCAATATTTTTTTAAGGATCAGCTTCCCTGTGTACAGATATAATATATGAATTCTATCTTTATTGTAATAACTTCTGCTCCTTGGAACGTGCAAGCTATATACAACCCTATCAGATTTCCTTTTC
>NW_026300551.1:0-235 GCF_001194135.2 Octopus bimaculoides
ATCTATCTATCTATCTATCTATCTATCTATCTAACTATCCATCTATCTATATGTAATATAATATATATGTAGATAGAATATATAATATATATATAGAATACACACACACACACTCACATATATATATATCTACAGAGCGAGGGAGAGAGTGAAAGAGAGACAGAAACAGAGAGACAGAGAGGGAGAGACAAAGAAAGAGAGAGAGATAGTGAGAGAGAGAGATAGTGAGAGAGAG
>NW_026300552.1:0-383 GCF_001194135.2 Octopus bimaculoides
CGCCACCATCCCCTGCCGGAGCCTATTGGAACTTTAGGTGTTTTCACTCAATAAACACTCATAACTCCCGGTCTGGGAATCGAAACCGCGATCCTACGACCGCGATTCCGCTGCACTAAACACTGGGCCATTGCGCCTCTACTGTTTCAAGGTATGATGACACAATTGTATGTTCCATGTCAGTCCCTCCCTCAAATATTCGGCCATTCTCTGTCTTTTCTTTCTATCGAATACCCCACCACCACCACTACCACTTTTATTCTTTCTATAGTTTCCTTTCCTTTCTTTCCCTCTCTTCACATTACTCCTTCTTTTTTAAATCATAATTTCTTGACCCCTTTCCTATTTCTCTCTCTCTCTCTCTCTCTCTCTCTCTCTCTCTC
>NW_026300553.1:0-254 GCF_001194135.2 Octopus bimaculoides
CACACGCACACACAGATACACACACACACATAAACACAAAAACATGTATGTATATATGCATGTATCTATGTATGTATAAGCATTGAGTATAAGAATGGCGGTTTTGGGATTATATTTATTCGTTCGTTACGATTGATTCAGAAATACATGATTTTAACTTTTCATGATTTTAAACAATGATCCTTGCTTATTTCATATACACACATACATACATACATATATACATACATACACACATACATAATACATACATA
>NW_026300554.1:0-398 GCF_001194135.2 Octopus bimaculoides
TATATATATATACATACATATGTATATATATATATATATATACATACATTTGTATATATTGATGTGATGACCGAAAATACAATTAGCATTATATCCCTATTTCCCGGGCTGGGTTTTGAACCCGTACTCTGGTCAGTTGGGGAGAATGGTATTTCCTTTGTCTTGTCGGCAACCACAGCTATTTTTAGAGTAGCTGCCCCTTTCCGGTCAGCGAAAGTTCAAAAACGGCAGGATAGGAATGTACCGACCGACCCATCTTAGCAGGGGGTAAAGTAGCACAATGAGCTATGGTATTTGGGATGAATAGGGGAACGAGAATTGGCGGCAAAAGCAGTTAGCAGAGAATTCGGGCAGTCGAGCTCTGGGAGCCAGCAGGATCGGTTGTGTCGAGTGGTAGC
>NW_026300555.1:0-591 GCF_001194135.2 Octopus bimaculoides
ATATATATATATATATATATACATATGTACATGTATATATGTACATGTATATATGTATGTGTGTGTTTGTGTGTTGGGGTCTATACGTATGTATTTGCGCATGCGGTCGGAGTATATGTGACATCGCCAGTGTCCACATGAAATGACACAAAGGAAGTCATATTAAGTAGAGCTTTAGTGAAGTGTCCTGGCAATAAATAAATGCATACATAAACACCATGGATCAATTTACATGCAGAATGTTGATTTTTATGTGAGACTGGATGCAAGAAGTCCAGAAATGGTAGAATGTTTGTGAGGTGTACAGAGAACGCTGTAGATGTGAATTGGTTGGGGGGAAATGTATCCATAAATATATATATAAATTGAGGAGTAAGTATTTATATATATATATATATATATATACATAAACACTAAGCGGTGCTGAAAAGTTACTGATTTTGAGTAAAAGAACATACAGGAAACAATATGGCCGTAATCCAATGAGTTAAGCAAGTATTAGCGAAAATATAAAGGATATAAGCATGAAGGATATAAGAAAAGAAATGACAAGATGCTAATGTAATACCCATTGCTATATATATATATATA
>NW_026300556.1:0-544 GCF_001194135.2 Octopus bimaculoides
CATGAAAAATCGAAATGCCCAGATAGGTAATGATCTTGGACACCAACCGCCTCTTATGACTTGTGTCGTATGTCAAAAAACTTGTAAGACTATATCTGGACTTTAAAAAAACATATGCTAGTTCCCAAAAACATTCCTTCAGAATCAGATTCCAAAGGGCAAAGATATAGAAGAAACTTGAATAATATCTGTCACTTGTGTTTTAAACCCTGTCAGCCGGCAGCTGGTCTTAAAAGTCAACTAAGGGCTCATCAACGGAGTGATTGCACTGTGTGATGAGGTGTAGTGTGTGTGATGATGGGGTGGCTATCATCTCTCAAGATGAAGCAATCATCATATTTGTGTATACATATATATATATATATTCACCATGATAGATCGCTAGCCACTACACATTCTTTATTTTCTCTCCTTGTTTCTTTCTGTGTTCCTTTCTGTGGAAGAGCGTAGGCTCGAAACTTTACAGGCTTCTTCACTTCCCGAGCGTTAAACTACTACATCTGTTTGTTATCTACACCACCTGTCTTCGTCTTTTGTTTTTTTT
>NW_026300557.1:0-1069 GCF_001194135.2 Octopus bimaculoides
TTCAATGTTCGTTCATTCGTTCCAACTTTCGTTCTTTCCTTCCTACGATCAATTCTTTCCTTCCTACGTTCGTTCTTTCCTTCCTACGTTCGTTCTTTTGTTCCTACGTTTGTTCTATCCTTCCTACGTTCTTTCTTTCCTTCCTACGTTCTTTCGTTCGTTCCTACGTTCGTTCGTTCGTTCCTACTTTCGTTTTTTCCTTCCTACGTTCGTTCTTTCCTTCCTCCGTTCGTTCGTTCTTTCCTACTTTCGTTCTTTCCTTCCTACGTTCGTTCGTTCGTTCCTACGTTCGTTCTTTCCTTCCTACATTCGTTCTTTCCTTCTTACGTTCGTTCTTTCCTTCCAATGTTAGTTCGTTCTTTCCTACGTTCGTTCTTTCCTTCGTTCGTTCGTTCGTTCGTTCCTACGTTCGTTCTTTCCTTCCTACGTTCGTTCGTTCGTTCCTACGTTCGTTCTTTCCTTCCTACTTTTGTTCTTTCCATCCTACGTACGTTCTTTCCTTCCTATGTTCGTTGGTTCGTTCCTACGTTCGTTCTTTCGTTCATTAGGTCCAACGTTCGTTCTTTCCTTCCTACGATCGTTCTTCCCTTCCTACGTTCGTTCTTTCCTTCCTATGTTCGTTCGTTCGTTCCTACGTTTGTTCTATCCTTCCTACGTTCGTTCTTCCATTCCTACGTTTGTTCTTTCCTTCCTACGTTCGTTCGTTCGTTCCTACGTTCGTTCGTTCGTTCCTACGTTCGTTCTTTCCTTCCTACGTTCGTTCTTTCCTTCCTACGTTCGTTTGTTCGTTCGTACGATCGTTTGTTTGTTTCTACGTTCGTTCTTTCCTTCTTACATTCATTCTTTCCTTCCGACGTTCGATCGTTCCTTATTACGTTCGTTCGTTCGTTCGTTCCTACCCTCCTGCGTTCGTTCGTTCCTTCCTACGTTCGTTCATTCCTTCCTACGTTCGTTCGTTCGTTCGTACGATCGTTCTTTCGTTCCTACGTTTGTTCGTTCGTTCCTACGTTCGTTCTTTCCTTCCTGAGTTCCTTCGTTCGTTCCTACGGTCGTTCTTTCCTTCCTACGT
>NW_026300558.1:0-311 GCF_001194135.2 Octopus bimaculoides
TATTGTTGCAGTCATTGTTGTTGTTACTATCGCCGTCGTTGTTGTTGTTATTGTTATTGTTATTGTACTTATTGTTGCTTTTGTTATTGTAGTAGTAGTAGTAGTAGTTGTCGTCGTCGTCGTCTTTGCTGTTGCACTCGTTGTTGTTGTTGTTACTACCATTATTGTTGTTGTTGTTGTTGTCACAGTCCTAAGGAAAAAAATTGCAATTTTTTCCTTAATTTCCAATTTATGTTTCACAGTCGACACCAAAGAAAAGAAACTTGTTTGACCTGTTGCTCTAAGCCCATTGTCCTAATATGGTAACGGCA
>NW_026300559.1:0-358 GCF_001194135.2 Octopus bimaculoides
ATATATATATACGTCTGCATACGTACATATACACATACATACATACATACATACATACATGCATAAATATATACATGCATACATACGCCTAGGAGGGACTCAATAGTCGGAGACTTTTATGAGAGGCTGGCATCTTACAAGAAGCTAGTAATATGCGTATCCAGAAGCATGTGGAAGATTTCATTGACATACCAAATCGGCTTTCTATAGGACGGAGGAATCACGTGGCCAAGAATAAAGTTATCGAATTGGCTGGAATGTATGGGCCCATTGATTGTCTAAACATTATATACAAATTGTACACAAGCTGTCTCATATACATATATATATATATACATATATATATATATATACATAT
>NW_026300560.1:0-231 GCF_001194135.2 Octopus bimaculoides
TTTCTTTTAGTGTATCTCTGCATTTTTGTACACAGCATGTATTTATGTGTGCATGATGTTGTTTCCCTGGTTGGCATTAGGAAAGGAATCCAGCCATAGACACCAAGCAAAATCACATTGGAACTTGGTGTCGTTCTCCAGCTTGCCAGTTCTGGTCAAACTGTCCAATCCAAGTCATCTTAAAATGTCCGTTTCATGATGACAATGATGATTATGAGGATGATGCATGTA
>NW_026300561.1:0-329 GCF_001194135.2 Octopus bimaculoides
ATATATGTATGTATTATGTATGTATGTATGTATGTATGTATGTATGTATGGGAACAGCTTTTCTTTTAGGCATGTTACATTGCAAAACGGAACAAAAAAAAAAAGAGGAAGGTAACGTCTCTATTTCAATTTATTTTTAGAACTTAATTTTTCCAAACAAACTGCAATAGAGTCATACGGAAAAAAGATACGGAAAAAGCACAAAAAACAACTTAATAAAAAAAGAACGATTAAATTGAAACAGGCGTGTATTCAAATCAGCATCGTGGGGGTGGGGAGAAAGCCAGAGGTGTGAGAAGAGGGAGAGGGGGAGGGAGAGAGTGTGTGTT
>NW_026300562.1:0-726 GCF_001194135.2 Octopus bimaculoides
TATAATAAAAAGATATCTATCTATCTATCTATCTATCTGTCTGTCTATCTGTCTATTCATCTTCCATTGTCTCCAAAGCCTCACCCACCAAAAACAAAGCAAAAACAATGTTCTCTTATAAACAAAATCCACCCCCAAAACATCTGTTTTATATAAATAAGCAAGATATCTGTATATTCACAGAATTGTATTTGACAAGTTCGAAAGACGAACGAAAGCGCTATATATGTAAATAAAGATATAATAATAAAAAAAGGTTTTCAAAAATTCTGACGACTTTTTTTTCAATATATATATATATATATATATATATATACATACATCCTTTTTTTCTATCCTTGTTTTTCTCCCTGTTTCTTTCTGTGTTCCTTTCTGTGGAAGAGCGTAAGCTCGAAACGTTAAATACTTTTTCACTTCCCGAGCGTTATACTAATACATCTGATTGTTTTCTACACCACCTATCTTCGTCTTTTGTTTTTTGTGAAACTACATAATACGCAGAATTGTCGCATTAATACATTAGGGTATTTTGAGGGAGATTTGGCTGCTATTTCTACCAGGTCTACCTACCACGTAGAAGTCTGAACTTAATTTTCATTCACAGATTTGCATTTCAAAAATTTAAGATAAACTTTTTCATAAATCAACTATGTATGTGTGTGTACCTTAAAAGACGTGATTAGACAGCAGTCCAATAGAATAGTTCTCAGAAACAGACTACGTACA
>NW_026300563.1:0-759 GCF_001194135.2 Octopus bimaculoides
ATAATAATAATAATAATGATGATGTGCGGTAAAGCAATCCTCGATCGAGAGAGCGGAACAGTGGTATGAACACAAGCCAGAGGGAGTAATGGAAAACGAACATTACAAAATACTCTGGGATTTTAACATGCAGTGCGACCAAGTCATAGAGGCGAGACGCCCAGATATCGTGATCATCCATAAAGATGAAAAAGAAGCAAAGATAATAGATGTTGCAATACCAGGCGATTCGAGGGTGAAATGTAAGGAAACAGAAAAGTGTGAGAAATATCAGCCACTGCGGGACGAGATAGGAAAGTTATGGGGAATGAGGAAAGTAATGGTGATACCGGTGGTAACTGGAGCATTGGGAGCAGTTTCCAAGACCTTTGAAAAATATATTAAGAATATTGGAGCTGCTGTCCAGCTCGAAGTGATCCAGAAGACAGCATTAATCGGTATAACTCGCATTTTGAGAAGGTTATTGGTTCTTTGAATCACAGGAGAAGGCACTACTTGAAACCTTTGGTGAGTTGTTATTGCTTGTTTTCAAATAAAGAACAACCGGTAAATTAGAACTATCCGAGAGTCTTTCATAATAATAATAATAATAATAATAATGCTGGAGATGTAAGAATTTCATGTGGCATTTTCCAGGGTGACTCACTATCACCACTCCTCTTCTGTCTAGTCTTAATACCTCTCTCAAAATTGCTCAATGACGCACAGCATGGTTATAAAATATTTGATGAAAATATAAATCATCTCATTTACATGGAT
>NW_026300564.1:0-205 GCF_001194135.2 Octopus bimaculoides
GAGATTCGTTCGTTGCTTTTGGCCCGAAAGTACGTATGTTCGTTTTAGCCGAGAGATACGGAACTTCGTTCGTTGTACTTGACCCGAACGTACATATGTTCGTTCGAGCCAAGAGCTACGGAACTTCGTTCGTTGCACTTGGCCCGAAGGTACGCACGTTCGTCGTAGCCAAGAGCTACGGAACTTCGTTCGTTGCTCTTAGACC
>NW_026300565.1:0-239 GCF_001194135.2 Octopus bimaculoides
AATACAAAAAAAATATCAGAAATAGAAATAGAGCACTTAAAAGCAAAATTACATCAGGAAAACGTAGATAAGAACCACACAACAATGCCAAGTAATATCATAAGCACTGGGGCTATAAAATACGAAGACAGACGTAATGTCCAACTAAAACAAAGTAAGCAACGAAGGACAACAAACCTAAACCGGAGGAATGCATAATGATGAGCAGCATGTATCAAACCAGAACACCACAGACAAAA
>NW_026300566.1:0-442 GCF_001194135.2 Octopus bimaculoides
AAACCGCGAGTCCGCTGCCCTAACCACTGGGCCATTGCGCCTCCACATACTCGCTAGCATGTCAGGCAAAATGCATAGCGGCATTTCGTCCGTCTGTACGGTGTGAGTTCAAATTCCACCGAGGTCGACTTTGTATTTCATCGTTTTGGGGTCGATAAAATAAGTAGTCTACTTCCCCAAAATTGCTGAACTTGGGCCAAAATTTGAAACTAATATAGACACAAACAACCTAATAGATGGTAACCGTAAAAAAAAAATAATGATTTACATAAAAATATATTATATTGTTATATTTCGGAATGATCATTTTTTTATTATTTTTTTTCTTTTCATTTCATTTGTGACACTCGACATGTTTACTCCACAACGTGTTTCCAGCTTTTACATTTCACTTTCTCACTTTTGTTGGCCGCAACCGTCTCTCTCTCTCTCTCTCTCTCTC
>NW_026300568.1:0-390 GCF_001194135.2 Octopus bimaculoides
GTGTGTGTGTGTGTGTGTGTGTGTGTGTGTGTGTGTGTGCGTGTGTGCAGCACGTATACATATATACGCCTGCGTCTACAAGTGGGTATGTGTTGGAGAGGACAGTCAGCAAAAAATATTCAACGTGAAACGATCAAGTGCAAGAGAACCAATGTGAGAAGACCGGAAGAGCGCGGGAGAGACAGATGGAGGGAGACAGAGAGGGAGAAAGAAAGTGAGTGGGAGGGAACGGTCTTAACATATTTTCTTACTATGAAATAAAAATAACATTTGGTCTACTTTCCAACATTTTTCCATCATCATTTGTATCATAACGATGATCGCCATCTTCATCTCCTGCTAGATTACTCTTTTACTTGTTTCAGTCATTTGACTGCGGCCATGCTGGAG
>NW_026300569.1:0-746 GCF_001194135.2 Octopus bimaculoides
CACACACACATATGTATGTGTGTGTGTGTATGTATGAATGTTTGTATGTATGTGTGTATATGTATATGTGTATGTATGTATATGTGCATGAATGTATATATGTATGTGTATGTGTGTAGGTATATATTTATGCATGTATGAATGTATATATGTATGTATTATTGTATTCATGCATGTGAGTATGCGTTCCAATGTCTGTGTCTGTGTTTGTCTGTACCGACGTAAGCTAGAGTATCAAAAACGTAACTTAGATATATGCATACATACGTACATATATGCATAAATACATGCATACACGGATACATATACACTCATGCATATATGCATACAGACACACATACGTACAAAATATAGACAGTCACATGTACATAGGGAATACACAAGCACACGTACACACACAAACGGTTATAAAGCACAAATACAGTGTACTAAACTGAGATGTACAAGCGGTACATGTGTGCATGCCAGTTAGTCACATTCAATAAATACAGATCGATAAAATAAAAAGCACGTTGAATGTACTGGAGGCTCCAGTACATTCGGCTATAATCTTCTAAAGTGGTGACACAGGATGATCCAGCTGTTGAAACCTCTAAAAGAATATATATATTACATTCAAGAAATGGAACTGTAAAAATATGAAAAGCAGTGCAGATGTTTAGCCTGTAAAAAGTAGATACATATATATGGAGTGGGTACCCCTCCCCTCCTTCAAACGAGCCCACAACCTACGGGACCTCTTGGTC
>NW_026300570.1:0-376 GCF_001194135.2 Octopus bimaculoides
CACACACACACACACACACACACACACACACACACACACATACACATAGTACGTGCCAATGTTGCTGACATCATTGTTATTGATGTTGCTATTATTGTCGATGTCTCCGTCATGTTGTTGTTGTTATGAATATTGTTATCATACGAAAGCGGCAAGATGGCAGAAGTATTGGTACGGCGAACAAAATGCTCAGCGGTATTCCATCAGTATATACGTTCTCAGTTCAGATTCCAGCGAGATCGACTTTGCTTTTCATCCTTTCGGAGATCGATAAATTAAGTACCAATGAAACATTGGGGTCGATGTAATCGACTAGTACCCATCCACCTAAATTTCAGGCCTTGTGCCTATAGTAGAAAGGATTATTATTATTATT
>NW_026300571.1:0-393 GCF_001194135.2 Octopus bimaculoides
TTCAAATACAAGGGGCATTTTCCATGTTTCTGCCTGTTTCTGTCTCTCTTATGGGTTCAAGGTCCTTGTGACCTCATAATCAAAGGGGTTGCAGTCTGGAGAATTAAGAGGCCTACATCAAGTGCCTGGAGGAGGTAGTGCTGCCCTGGGTCAAGAGGGTGACTGCTGAAAAACCCTATGTCTTACAACAAGACTCTGCACCATGCCACACAAGCAAGAGAACCCACTCATAGCTGTCAGACAATTTCTGTAACCACATCACCCCTAACATCTGCTCACCCAGCAAGACTGCAATGACCTCGAACCCACAAGAGTAAGTAAGAGAGAAAGAGACAGGCAGAAGCAAGGAAAATGCCCCCTGTATTTGAATACTATGCAAATATTCTTTTAAAA
>NW_026300572.1:0-259 GCF_001194135.2 Octopus bimaculoides
TGTGTGTGTGTGTGATGTTATATAAGTTGTTAAGAATGCCTCCTTCTTTGATAAGTCTTTTATTTCGTAAGTACTTACGTAACATAGACGCCCATACATATATATACATGTATATATGCATATACATATATATGCATATATATGCATACATATCTATATATATAGATGCATACATACGCACGGACACACACATATATATACACACACACACGAGTGTGCGTATGCATGTATGCATGTATGTATGTGTGTGTGTGTGTGT
>NW_026300573.1:0-474 GCF_001194135.2 Octopus bimaculoides
ACTATGTTAGACACCAATAAGAGAAACGAAAATCTACAATAGACAGAAAGATATGTGGAAATTCCATGAAAAACATTAGCGTCTTTTGGTGGTGAAAGTGTAGAAAAAATTCAAATTTATATTTAATTTGTGAGTAGTTAACGTGTTCTCAGTACGATGTTGTTGGTAGAATATTTGTTAGTCAGTAGAAAGATACATTTTGATTTCTGTCATTGTTTCGACTTTACCTTATTGCTAACCAACGTACGGGACTTGATAATAATTTACATTGGAAAACTCGGTGGTTAATTTGTTAATCACAAGTTATATTTGATATTTGTTTGCATGTATCCTGTCTCGCTATCTACATTCTATTTATAGTATGTAAACATGATATCTGGAATAGTAGTCCAAATATATATTTTTAATGTTTAAAATATAGAAAGTACGCCAGTAACATTGTTAAACACATTACAATTAAAATTTATGTCGTTA
>NW_026300574.1:0-458 GCF_001194135.2 Octopus bimaculoides
TTTTCCCCAGCATGTTTTGATGACACATGCTGGAAAAGTAGAGCATTAATTATATTTCATGGCACTTTTTCTATCACACACGTTAACTCCCTAAAGATCAAAAAGCCAGTACAATGCACTCTTTGTGGCATCAATTTAATAACTTAGCAAATATTTATGCTTTGATCTAAGTCATCATCATCAACATCATCGTTTAACGTCCGCTTTCCATGCTAGCATGGGTTGGACGATTTGACTGAGGACTGGTGCAACCGGATGGCTACACCAGGCTCCAATCTAATTGAACTAAAAAAAAACTTGCTTTTAATGAAAAACTCACCAAAGAAACATGATGTGGTTAATCTGAAATTTGAGAACCAGTCTTTTCAGACTGACTAGGAGTGGCAGCAATTCATCTAAATATTGTACATGCAGTGATGCGTGAAGTCAGAGTTATTCTTTTACTAATTCAGCCAATG
>NW_026300575.1:0-210 GCF_001194135.2 Octopus bimaculoides
CTTCTTTCAGTTTCCTTCTACCAAATTCACTCACAAGGCTTTGGTTGGCCTGAGGCTATTGTAGAAGACACTTACCTAAGGTGCTATGCAGTGGGACTGGAACCATGTGGTTGGGAAGCAAGCTTCTTACCACACAGCCACGCCTGCACCTATAACACTATCTCATAAAAATTATATAATGGAAATAATATGAATGATAAAACCTGGAGT
>NW_026300576.1:0-469 GCF_001194135.2 Octopus bimaculoides
ATTATTATTATTATTATTATTATTATTATTATTATTATTGTTATGATTATCATCATCATCATCACCATCATCATTCTGTTTTATTATGTTTCTTTTTTTTGCACTATTGTTATTATAACCGTTGATGTTGATGTTTATGTTGATTTCCTATCATTCATATTTTTAACTTTCAGTCATCTTTATGTCTGTAGTCACTGCAGCATGCCATTTCGACGAGTCGAAATCATTGGTTGCTATATATTTTGTTTTTATACCATATTGCATTCAAACTATTTCACTGCCAAACACACTCACACGCGCGCACACGCACTCACACACACGCATACGCGCACACTCACGCACGCACTGACACAGACACACACACACAAGCCGAAAAGCACAAAATAATATATATCTCTAAATACAAAATATTATATTTGCATATATATATATACATATATACATATACATACATACATATATATATATA
>NW_026300577.1:0-712 GCF_001194135.2 Octopus bimaculoides
ATTTATGTATGGATGCATGTATGTATGTATGTATGTATGTATGCATGTATCTGTGTGTGAAAAGACATAGGGATAACGAACAAAAACAGTTTTAATATCAATTTCAAAAAAACTAACAAGACTTTTCACACGCCAAAATACCAGCCTAAGTAGAAAATCAAACCTTCCCCTCTCGATCATTAACCAACAGTATGAAGAAGAATAACATTTACAACCACCAGCAGCACCACCATCACCACTCATCATCATCACCATCATCATCATCATCATCATCATCATCATCAAAACCTCCATAATGAAGAGCTGTACACAGAACAACAGCAATAACATAATAGCAACGCGCTCGGTTATAAGGACTCTTTTCGATAATCGTTAAATTCTGGGTTTGTCTTACAAGTATAGCACTTCTTGAAAGTGTAATCGTCTTGAGAATGTTTCTTCTTCTAACTAGAAAAAGATGTCTGTACGAACACTTCTCTATACTGTACAGAAGCAACGATATATAACATTAATAGTAGCATTAGTAATAGTAAAAAACATAGTAATAACAAAAATAATCATGTAAACAAAATGATAAAGATAATGACAATACTACAAATAATAATGAAAATAATAATATCGATAATAAATATAATAATAGCAATAATGATAATGATAATAAAAATAACAATAATAATAATGATAATAAAAATAATAATAATAATAATAATAA
>NW_026300578.1:0-650 GCF_001194135.2 Octopus bimaculoides
ATATATATATATATATATATATATATATATATATATAATATTTGCGCATGTGTATATGTGTATATACATATATATTTATATATATATATATATTTGTGCAAAATACATGCATACATATATATACATACACATGAATATACATGTATGCATTTATATATACTCACACACGCACGCACACGTACACAAGGCACCCACATGCGCATGCACACTCATACACACATATATACATACATGAAAATGCATTATATATATATACATACACACATGTCAGTAAACAGCAACAACAACAGCAACAACAACAACATCTTATAATGTGATAATAGATTGAGAGATGTGATAATGTCAGACTATATTTTGATCAAGAATTATACTCTTTACTTCCAGAAATCCACAGGGAAGGAAATTTCACGCACACACACATACGCACACACATACGCATGCGCACAAACACACACACACACGTACGTACACACATACACACACACACGCACGTACACGCACACACACGCGCATACACAAATGCATAGACACTCAGATACATGCATAAAAGCATAGACTTCTGTTCGCGTGCGCAGATACACATACTTCGCAAACATATTCACACACGCTTAAATATACGCAAGCACACACACACACACACACACACACAC
>NW_026300579.1:0-416 GCF_001194135.2 Octopus bimaculoides
GATAGATAAAGAGATAGACAGATGATAGATAGATAGATAGATAGATAGAAAGATTGATAGATAGATAGATGCTTAAGTATGTATGTGGGCCTAATTGCGTACGTGCATATGTGTATGAAGTTACTTATAGATCTATAGGAGAGAGTGAGTGCCATGGAGGGAGAAAGGGAAAGAGAGAGAGAGAGGGAGAGATAGAGAGATGGAGAAGGAGAGATACAGATTGAGAGAACTGGACAATGAATAACATAAGGGCAGTTACACTCCTAAGCATTTAGATAGAGCCTTTATATTGATATATTACAGAGAGATTGTTTCAGTTGTTGGACTGAGAGGTGTTTGCGTAGTAGGAGCTAGAATCTTACATATTCATATATGAGTTGGTGTGTGTGCCCTGGCAGGTATATTCATGTATATAT
>NW_026300580.1:0-318 GCF_001194135.2 Octopus bimaculoides
GTATGTATGTATGTATGTATGTATGTATGTATGTATGTATGAGTGTGTATCAAGGTATGCATGCAAGTATGTATGCATGCATGTATGTGTGTATGTATGAATAAATGTATACACACACATATATATACATATGGGTGTGTGTCTGTACATATATGAATGGTGATTAATATATGCATACATGAATATATACATACATACATACATACATACGTACATGTATAGACGTGTGTACTATTGCATAAACGGGTGCGTCAGTGTATCAATACGACTATATTAGTCTTACTACTTGTATATATATATATATATATATATATATAT
>NW_026300581.1:0-345 GCF_001194135.2 Octopus bimaculoides
AATACTACTACCAATACTATCATCACCACTATAGATATAATGCACGCGTTTAAATCTTGCGCATGCGCATGCAGGGATTTCCAGCTAAACGACAAAATACACACCACGACCACTGCTACTAGCGCCGCAACTACCACTACAACCACCACTAACAACACCAACAACCGTTTAGCTAGCTCAACTACCATTCTCACTAGTGTACCAATATCACCACCAATGCTACCATCTCTACTACAACAACTTTTCACATCACCACCACCACCACCACCAACAGCACTGCTACTATAACTGCAACGACCACTACTAACAGCACCACCACCACCACCAACACCATCACTATTACTA
>NW_026300582.1:0-675 GCF_001194135.2 Octopus bimaculoides
ATATATATATATATATATATATGCCTCTATGAATATGTGAATCTTGAAACTATTCTTTTGCAAAACATTAAAAATATTGTAGAATACTTTCAAATATCCGACACGAACTCATATTTTGCACAAAAAAGATAACAAAATAGCTACTTTTATAATTTCTTTTTTTTTTCTAAGTACTTCATGTCTGGTCCCAAAATCTATCTAAGGTGTAAGTGAGAGATAAATTCATTCCGATCTTCGAAGATACTGGGAAGATATCATTGTACGACCAAGATATTATAAATCAAATTATGCACTTGAAAAAATCAAAATGAATAACGAAGTTATTATCAAATGTGAAATATCACGTTTTCAAATTCAATATCTTGTAACGTAAAATAAGAAATTGTACCCGATATATGTATGTATAAATACATACGTACATACATATATATATATATATATATATATATATATCCAATATATGTATATACATAATGTACATATATACATGCATGCATGTATTTATGCATATATATATATAAATATATATATATATATACATGTCTTTATATATATATGTATAAATATATGTATACACAGACAGATATGCATGCATATATACACATAAACGTACATGTATGCGTTGAGACACATGCACGCATATACGTATATACATATATATGTATATGTATATAT
>NW_026300583.1:0-328 GCF_001194135.2 Octopus bimaculoides
TATAAAGAAAAGAAATGGAGCAAGAATTAAAAATGAGAAGTTGGTCATTGGTATATATACCAATGATTAATTTCCTATTGTTAATTCTTGCCCCACTTCTTTTCTTTTCTCTATATATTAAACCACGGTTTTACTTTTAAATAACCTACTACTGTATACCTTACAGCTAGGACTATAAATAGTAAGGTAATACACCAGGAGTGCTTACGGATACATTTATCCCTTAGATGGTTGCATAACCTCTAACTTATGATTTGCTATGTATATATATATATACCATCAGATTGGAGCCTGGTGTAGCCATCTGGTTCAACAGTCCTCAGTCAAA
>NW_026300584.1:0-382 GCF_001194135.2 Octopus bimaculoides
AGAAGCCATAGCCACTCATAATAAAAAGGAATACTGGTGGAATGTCCCAGGGAAAACCTCAATAAAATGTAAACGTAATAGATGTGATATAATGATTTGAGATAGAGAGAAGAGAAACTGTGTACAGTTGTGCAAGTCAGCTAGCTGCCCAGCAGATGTTAAGATAAAGCTGAAGATCAGTGAAAAAGAAAATACCTATGCTGAACAATTGAGAAATCTATAGCTACTCTAACCAGATTACAAGTTTAGGTTCATACCTGTAATTATTGTAACACACTGCCTAAATACCAATCTTTAAGAAATAGGCTTCGAAGACTATAGATCCAAGCCAACACTGGAACTGTAAAAATCTGTAAAACTTTCCAGAAATTTATCATTTAAG
>NW_026300585.1:0-811 GCF_001194135.2 Octopus bimaculoides
GCTTCTCTATGCTGATGACTTTGCTCTAATAGTTGAGTCACTATCAGAACAAGAGACGTTTCAGGTGTAGAAGCAAGGTTTAGAATCAAAGGGCCTTAGAGTTAAATCTAGCAAAAACCAAAGTCTTAATAAGTAGGAAAGCAGACAAAACACAAATCCCTTCAGATACATAGCCCTACTTGATCTATAGATAAGCCGTAGGTAGGAACGCCATAAGATGTACCCAGTGTAAGCTATGGATACATAAGACGTGCAGCAATATCAGAGGAAGGTGAACTGGGAAAATAGTTTTTGTGTGTGGTAAATGCTCAGGGGCAATAAACACTGAAAATATGCAGAAAAGAGCTTCCGTCACATTCCAGGGAGAAAAACTACAAGTAGTTGAAAGAGGTAGACCCAAGAAGACCTGGGATGAGGTGGTGAAGCATGACCTTAAAACGTTGGGCCTCACGAAGGCGATGACAAGTGACCGAGACCTTTGGAGATATGCTGTGCTTGAGTAGACCCAGCAAGTCAAACAAGACCGTAACAATAGCCTATGCCAGTGCAGCATAACTGGTCCATTTATGAGTACCCTTCAATCACTGGGCAATAAAGTGCGCTTGTGAAGACTTGTTGAGTTAAATGAAGTCATTGTCGTGGCCGATGACAGTACCGCCTGATTGGCAACCGTGCCAGTGGCACATAAAAAGCACCATTCAAGCATGGTCAATGCCAGTACGCCTGACTGGCCCTCCTGCCGGTGGTACACAAGAAGCACCCACTACACTCTTGGAGCGGTTGATGTTAGGAAGGGCATCCAGCTGTAGAA
>NW_026300586.1:0-223 GCF_001194135.2 Octopus bimaculoides
ATGGCAACACCAGGCTCCAATCTGATTTGGCAGAGTTTCTACAGCTGGTGTAGTGGGTGTAGAGAGTGTAGTGGGTGCTTTTACATGTCACCCGCATGAAGGCCAGTCAGGCGAAACTGATAATATAATATAATATAATATAATATATTATATTATACTATATTATATATATAAAAATAATAATAATATTATATATATATATATATATATATATATTTATATA
>NW_026300587.1:0-344 GCF_001194135.2 Octopus bimaculoides
GACACACAAACATATACACACACATACACATACATATATATACATATATAGGACAGGCTTCTTTCAGTTGTCATCTACCAAATCCACTCACAAGGCTTTGGTCGGCCCGAGGCTATAGTAGAAGACACTTGCCCAAGGTGCCACGCAGTAAGAATGAACCCGGAACCATGTGGTTGGTAAGCAAGCTATTTACCACATAGCCTATATATCATATATATATATATAATACATATATATAATATATTATATATGTATATATGTATATATTATATATATATAATATTTAATATATATCATATTTATATTATATATATATATATATATATATATATATATATATATAT
>NW_026300588.1:0-317 GCF_001194135.2 Octopus bimaculoides
GGCATGATATATGAATAACGAGGATTTATGGACGCTCACTACTTTCCCAGGGGCTATTAACTGTGCGTAAATGATGCATTCAATGCTGGAAAGCGAAATAGTCTACACTTCATTTATCACAATATTTAACTTAGAAATTCAAAACATTTCAAGTCGAAATGTATAATGATTTACCAATTACTTGTAGATGACTTACTGTGACCGTACACAAGAGACGAGTGCCTTAATTTCTATTTTGACATACATATATTTGAGTGTGTGATTGTGTGTGTGTTTGTTTATATATATGTATACATACATACACACACACACACACA
>NW_026300589.1:0-330 GCF_001194135.2 Octopus bimaculoides
CAACACGAAATACCTCGAGTCTTTGGTCCTCACGGCGCAGAACATTGGCGTATATGTGTGTATATGTTTGTGTGTCTGTGTTTGTCCCCTCCAACATCGCTAGACAACCGATGCTGGTGTGTTTACGTCCCCCATAACTTAGCGATTCGGCTAAATAGACCGATAGAATAAGTACTAGGCTTACAAAGAATAAGTCCTAAGGTCGATTAGCTCAACTAAAAGGCGTTGCTCCAGCATGGCCACAGTCAAATGACTGAAACAAGTAAAAAAGAGTATGTGTGTATATATGTGTGTGTGTGTGTGTGTGTGTGTGTGTATATATATATATAT